>NW_027102439.1:0-300000 GCF_035609145.1 Eleutherodactylus coqui | reverse complement strand
ACTTGATAAAAGAGTTTAAGAGGAGCCTGGACACCTTTCTTGAATAGTCACTAATTACTTCAGAAGGGTCGGTGATCCAGGGATTATTCTGATTGCCATATTAGAGTTGGGAAGGAATTTGTACCTCTAAAATTAGGAAAAATTACCTCATTGGATTTGTTTTGCCTTCCTGTGGATCAACATTACAGAAAAATAGGCTGGACTGGATGGGCACATGGTCTTTCTCAGCCCCACACGCTATGCTACAATGTTACCAGCACTTTATATATATGTATATGTTTGGAATACATTGGTGTCTTTTATCTTGTTCTGTATCTCACAGCCTTTTGCTCTTCAGTCTATATCAGTATATCTGCAGCTTATATTTCCTTCGTGATGTCACCTGCCTGGAGCTAAAAACATAAGAGCGAGAATCAATGGGCAGAAAACGTCCCCCAGCTGAGTGTCAATCAAGTGTTGCTATTATTTAGGATCTCTTCAAACCCATTTGAATAGGAACATTTACAATGTTTGTTCTTATATTCGCCCCTCTATGTCTTCATTGTGGGCGCAGATTGTCTGTAATGAAGCCCCAGGTTGGCTCTGTAGTCAATAAGGTAATCCTCCTGCTCTTGGTAGATCCCCATTGTCTTTGCAGTGTACCATATATTAAGTGTAAAGTATCTGGAAACCCCCAACAAGATGCTGTTGATGGATCCTGTGAGGTTATTTTGTGGCTCTGAGAGCAGGATGATGTTCTGATGGGCCTAAAACTACATCTGTCTTTAATCAGCTGGTAGTGATGGCAGCGGTCAGGATTTTACCATATTCTCTATGGCCATGTCATGGGGAGCGAGGGATCTGGAGACCCCGAACGTGTGTGCGCCAATTACAAGGAGAACCATGGAGGCACCTTGTAGAGAGATATTATCATTAATCACCATCTCTATACAAGAGACCCGGCCTGTGGTTAATCTATCATCAGGTCATATGGGGGAAAATGGGGACATATTGGGAAATCTGCCAAACAATGACACAACCGCAACGTGGATTATTACAGATGCTGATTTATATGTGAAGGTTAATATGGTGGATGGATTCAAAATCTTATAATATAAGATTATATTCACGAAATAATAGTATCTGGCAGTAAGAAAGAAGAATAAACTGTAAGAATGTGAATGTTGCCCCCAAATATCACCCCGCACCAAGTCCTGGACGGCTTCAGCACTCAGACATGACAAGTTCCCACTATAATAATAAAGATTGTCATTAGTCTGAGGAAAATGGTGAGAATATTCCTGTAAATGTCCTTCATCACATCTCAGTAACTGCGGACATACGATTTCAAACTTATCATGGTTGGCTGTGATTGGTCAGTTACTGATCACATGACTGCTGCCATGGTTACAGCCAGGGCAATTGTGTTGTCGCGGCAGTTGGCAGTTGAGAGTGTTGGAGACTGGCGATGGAGAAGGAGGCGATGTCTGCTGGACCAGAGCAGAGCGATTTTATGGAGGGAGAGGAGGAGATTCGGAGGAAGAAAGGAGTGAGAAGACCAAGACATGTCTTGGATTCTTCAGATGAGGCTTCAAGCAAGAGCCAGAGGAGGAAGAGGAGGAGGAAGTCATCGAGCTCAGCGAAGCCCATCGTTCCACCGACTGATTCGGTGAAGAAAGACCTCGTTGGGAAGAAGCAACCCAAGAAGAGGCATCTGGATTCTTCAGTGGGAGAAAAGGACCCACCTGTAAAGATACAGAAAGAAGACCCGGGAGGCTCAGGTACCGCTGGAGATCTGCGGAGCTGTAGGAGCGCATTCACACATGACAGATATTAGTGCAGATCGGCGGCAGATTTCATCTTTTCGGTTGAAGGGGTGAAGTCTGCTCAGGATCCGCATCAAAGTCCACGTTAGAATCCACACCAATGGTTTGTGTTTGGACACAGAATTTGATGTGAATTTTGGTGCAGATTTTCAGTAAGTCCGCTAAGTGTGAATGCAGCCTGAGGGTCCCACACTGTACCGCCATGTCTGCTAATTCATGGGGGTTGTCTGCCGGAGAGGAAGAGGCAGGAAAGTGATCCAAATGTTCCATTGTATCACACTGTATTTATGTACATTGTATGATGTTCCTGCGGTTATGGATGAGCTGCTGAAATGGACAGTTTTCTGGTTCGCCGTCTTCTTACAATTCATGTTTTTTGTATTCTGGGGGGAAAATGATGGAAATGTTACATTGTATCAAACTGTATTTCTGTACATTGTATAATGTGAAATGTCAGATATTACTGTGATAAGGGCTCCTGCACACGTGTGACGTATAAACGCTCGCAGGGAGATGGCGTGATTGCGCTGTGTATGGAGCGCTATTACGTTTTCACGTGAACCTTTCCGCGCTGCTTACTGTACTTTTTTTGTGCTGCTGAGGTTGTTTATACCTGTTTTAGAACTGGCTGAGCAGCCTAAATAATCACCAGTGTTATCAATTAATACTGCAAAATTGCGCCGTTATGGTGGCTTGGGTGGTCAAATGTGAGCGAAAATAGAGCATGTTGCATATTTTTTTGCCCAACGGAAATACGGGTGCAAAAATGCTAAATTTTGCATTTGCTAAATCGCCCGTGTGCAGGAGCCCTTATAGATGAGCTGCTGGAATGTACCGTTTTCTGGTTCATCTTACAATTCATGTGTTTTGTATTCTGGGGAGAAAAGATACAAATGTTACATTGTATGATGTTGTATTTATGTATATTGTGACATGTCAGATGTTACTGCTGTTTAGGCCGGATTCACACGCCCGTATTTGTGCAGCATATTGCGCCCGCAGTGAACAGAACCCATTCATTTTATCGGGACAATCAAATGTAGTTTTTCAGCTTACACCCAAAAATATGCCCTTTTTTCTGCAGATTTGAGCCCATCGATGCACTTGTGTAAATGCGCTGTGAATACTCAGGAGACCTACATTTTTGCAAAGCGTTAAGGCATAAAATCAATGAGATTGTCTGACTTTATATTTTTGTCTGCAGATGTAACATGTATGTGTGCATTTAAAAAAAAACGCCTGGCCGGCCAAAATACGTTTACACTGGCAGATTTGGGCCGGCCAGGCTTTCTTTTTAAAAAAAAAACAACATTTGCTGCTGAAATGTACACTTTTCTGGTTACTCATCTTCTCCCATGTTTAGATGATCTGCTCTTCGGGGGCGTTCACACATCGCTGATTTGCTGCAGATTTTGGCGCAGATCTGCCGGAGCAGTCACCCATGCAATTTGTATTTAAATGAAAGGATGAAATCTGCTGCAGATCTGCATGAAAATCTGACAAAATCAGGCCAAAAATTGTGACTGAACCTTTAGGAAGTGAGTAGATTCAGCAATTGTTCCTCAGCGGAGGTGATCACAGCGCTATGGCTGCCCCCCACTGTGTAAGGGCTCCTACCCACTAGGGTTTCTTTAACGCTGCGATATCGCTGTGCTTTTTTAACGCAATTGTCAATGGGACTTTCTAATGTTAGAAACACATCGCACAAAAATCATAAAGCACCAACTTGTGATGGGTTTATAACATTAGAAATCCCATTGACAATTGTGTTAAAAAAAGCGCAGCGTTAAAAAAATGCAAATGGGTAGGAGCCCTGACAATACCAAAATGGGGTGTTTTTGAAACAAAAATTGTGGTAGTTTTCCTGTGGGCAGCATGGGGGCTCAGTTGCCTTTCAGTACGGGGGTATCTGGGTTCAAATCTGGGTTCATTCTCCAGTGTGAATATAGATTGTGAGCCACCAGGGGACAAAGCCCAATGTAATGCTAAACTGTGTACAGCGCTGTGGAATGTGTATGTGCTATATATGTCAGTGCAATAAACAATAATGTACCCTGGTGGGTGATCTGCCGTCTATTAATGCCCTTACTATATATATGTTAGTAATGTATGTTATATAAAGAATGCCTCAGAATGCCACAGGAGGAGATCTCTGCCAGCCAGAAGCTGCGATAGATTCTCGCTATAATTTACGCCACTTTCTGGTCTTAAATGCAGCGAATCTGAGGGGTCCGCACCGCTGAGCCCCCGGCACGTTGGCTCGTTACATGGTTGGGCTCCTCAATAGACACATTAGACACACGTACGAGGGCCAACGCACCAAATAGGTCTTAGTTCACCCGCGCAAGTGACTATACGACAGCCAGATGAAACAGATGTAGACCTAAGGGACATATATGAGTATACTGATATCACTCCAGCCTCAGTCACAGAGCAAACACTATAAATACTGACTCATATTCTATTGGATCTGAGGGGAAAAAGAGAAATAATGTTTGTGTTATTACTGAGAGAAGAATGAAAGAAAACCATAAAGAACAAACTACTACTAAGTGTAATCAGAGCCGTGTATAGGGGTGCAGAATATATATACACTGGGCTGTACTGCCTACAGCGACCCTCCGGTCCTGGACAAACAGAGGTGGCCCCACTTCTCTGACCACCTGATACACGCTGTGCATTAGTATACATCATTAGTCGGAGACTCTACATGCTGATGGGACCGGCCAGGACTGCTCACAGATCCCTCTTCATCCCTACAGAGGTATATTGTTGGCCAGTCCCCGGTATCTCGGCTGGTGGGCAGTATATATAGCACTTGTATGTTATTGTGCTATGTGGGGCATGGACTGTGTATTTATCATCGCTTGCACACGATTTGATATTTTGCTGCTTTTTGATGGTATTTATTGATTTTTATTGAATTTTATGTCTCGTTGGGAGTTTGTTTTTAATCAGAGTTGTTTATTAATAAAGTTGATATTTGTGGAGCGTGTAGATGTCATACTGTGTTCATTACATACCTCTACAGTGATGCTACCCTCACACGGGATAGATAATACAGACGCCACTTACACACCGGACACCTACCACTTACACACCGGACACCTACCACTTACACGCCGGACACCTACTACTTACACACCGGACATCTACTACTTACACACCGGACATCTACCACTTACACGCCGGACACCTACTACTTACACACCGGACATCTACTACTTACACACCGGACATCTACGACTTACACACCGGACATCTACCACTTACACACTGCACATCTACCACTTACACACTGCACATCTACCACTTACACACTGCACATCTACCACTTACATACTGGATATCTACCACTTACACACCGGACACCTACCACTTACACGCCGGACACCTACTACTTACACACCGGACATCTAGCACTTACACACCAGATATCTACCACTTACACACTGCACATCTAGCACTTACACACCGGACATCTACCACTTACACTCCGGACATCTACCACTTACACTCCGGACATCTACCACTTACACACTGCACATCTACCACTTACACACTGGATATCTACCACTTACACACCGGACACCTACCACTTACACACCGGACATCTACCACTTACACACCGGACATCTACCACTTACACACCAGACATCTACCACTTACACACCGGACATCTAGCACTTACATACTGGACACCTACCAATTACACACCAGACACCTACCACTTACACACCGGACATCTACCACTTACACGCCGGACATCTAGCACTTACATACTGGACACCTACCACTTACACACCGGACATCTACCACTGATTTATTTGTCAATTAACAACCACAAACTTGTCAGAGATACCACTTACTCACTTGATAAATACCACTTACACACCAGACACTGATACTACTCACACACTGCACACTTACCACGTATGACCCCTCCATCGTCCCCAGTGCATACTGTGGGAGTCATGGACTGGGGAATCTGGAAACAAGCCAAATTCTTTCTTTAATTACTTAATTTTTTGTTATTACACATCTATGAGGCCTCGGTCAGACGACCGCTTTTTGCAGCGATTCGCGGATGCGCATGCGATCTGCGCATATATAGAAACATTGCTTCGCAATGGGGTCGGTGACATGGCCGCTTTTTATTCGGATGTCCGATAAATTATAGGACATGAGGAATCGCAGATCGCGCCTATCTGCGTTCTGCGATTCCTTGTGTTCTATATATGCGCTCAATGGGGCCGGCAGCAGCAGCGCTGACCCCATTGAGAACATATACTACAAAGATCATTCTCCTCTGCCACAGCTGTAACAGCTGTGGCAGAGAAGAACGATGTTCGCCCGTTGAATTCAATGGAGCCGGCAATACAGCCGACTACATTGAAAGCAATGGACTGCCGGCGAGCGCGGCATGAATTTTCGGGAAAGGCTTAAAAATATAAGCCCTTGCCTGAAAACCATCCAAAAATGTGTAAAAAAAAAAATACTCATCTTGTCCCTGCAGCCGGAGTTCAGCCGCGGCCGGCTGGCAGTTCTCCTGAACTGCTCTGTGTAGTATTCAGCAGGCTGGGATTTAAAATCCCTGCCTGCTGAATGGGCTGCCTCTGATTGGTCACAGCCCTCACCAGTCAGAGGCAACTCTCACTCACCCATTCATGAATTCATGAATGGATGAGTGAGTGCTGCCTCTGACTGGCTCAGCGCAAGGACCAATCAGGGGCAGCTCTCAGGTATTGAATGACAGCTGAGAGCTGCCCCTGATTTGTCCTTGTGCTGAGCCAATCAGAGGCAGCACTCACTCACCCATTCATGAATTCATGAATGGGTGAGTGAGAGCTGCCTCTGATTGGTGAGGGCTGTGACCAATCAGAGGCAGCCCATTCAGCAGGCGGGGATTTAAAATCCCCGCCTGCTGAATAATACACAGAGCAGTTCAGGAGAACTGCCGGCCGGCCGCAGCTGAACTCCGGCTACAGGGACAAGGTGAGTATATATATATTTTTTATTTTTACACATTTTTGGATGGTTTTCAGGGAATGGCTTATATGTTTAGGCCCTTCCTGAAAATTCATCCTGCGCTCGCCAGCAGCCCATTGCTTTCAATGGAGTCGGCTGTATTGCCGGCTCCATTGAATTTCAATGGGCGGACAGCGCTCCTTTGATCGGGCCCGTTTCGCCGGAAACACTGCTAGCTGCAGATTTTTCGGCGAATCGTCGGCCCCGGTCATGCGATTTGCGGATGCGCATCCGTCATGCGATCCGCAAATCGCGGCAAAAAACGGTCATCTGACCGAGGCCTAAAGGGGATGTTTGGGAATACAACCAAATTGAGGCCATCTGTGCTGCCTGTGGTAACACCTCCTAGGACAGGAGAATGTACTGTTACCATGTTTGGTAGTTTAAATCGCCTTAGTTGCCATTCTGCCAGACCCCTCCTCCTAACTCAGGGGTCATTTAAAGCCCCTTGTGTATGCAAAAAAATACACAATACAGTTCACCTGAAACAGTGAATCCTACAGAGCGGTTAGGAAGCATCAGCTGCAGGCTGGATTCTTGTGCATCCAACTGAATAGTGGCCACATCAACACATCATAAAGAGCACTTTGTGAAACTTTTCCACAATTAACTGCTGAGCAATAAAATTGGCAACACTGACCCTCCCATTGTGTGTCTGAGTCAAATCTAGCCAAGACTGTTATATTCCTAGGTATATTATTATATATATTATATCCAGGGAAGAGTTACCAAGATGGTGAGCAGTCTGCAAATCATGTCCTATGAGGAATGATCAAAGGATCTGGGAATGTTTAGGCTGAGAGGAGACTTAATAGCGGTCTACAAATATCTGAAGGGCTGTCACAGTGCAGAGGGATAAGCCCTATTCTCATCTGTACAAGGAAAGACTAGAAGCAATGGGATAAAACTGAAAGGGAGGAGACACAAATTAGATATTAGACAGTGAGGGTGATCAATGAGTGGAACAGGTTACCACGGCAGGTGGTGAGTTCTCCTCAAATGGAAGTGTTCAAACAAAGGCTGGAAAAACATCTGTCTGGGGTGATTTAGTGATCCTGCACTGAGAAGGGGGTTGGACCCGATGACCCTGGAGGTCCCTTCCAACTCTACCATTCTATGACCCCTTCTTATTTGGAAAACCTAAGCTAATTCAATATGTTGGATGTCAAAATGGCCTCCTAAAACATCTCCTCCACCAAGAAATGCAGCCACCTCCCCAATTAATACTTTTACACATCGGAAGTAAATTATCTCGTTATTATACCAGTTAAACGTGTGTGTCCAGACATTTGCCTCAGCTGTATTGTTGTACCTAAGTGCTGTATACTTTATACCAAAAATCCAATGGAACCCAAGAGTAAGCAGGACAATCTTTCCATAAGAGAAGGTTTTCCTGCTGTCTTATGGGGTCTGATGTGTTATTTATTTATTTTTTACACAATATATACAGTTACTGATCACATAACTAGGCAAATAAGGCCCAAATTAGTAAAATATGCATCTAAAGCCTAAGTCACATGTCCATAATACAGATACAATACATACTGAGCCCCTTATAGGAGTGATAGTTAATACCTACAGACTATGTAAGATGTTATCTTCTGTATTAAAGTGGTTGTCCTTCTGCTCCCGTCACATGATGGCCAATTTTAACGTAGCAACTACAGTTCCCAGAGGGGCCTTGTATCTGACCGTCTGGCTGCAGGCACCTACCTCTATTATAACCTATAGCCTGTATATTCACTGTTATATTCACTATTAGGAGGACCAACTGGCTCAGGAAGCACCACATCTACAACCATCCAAGAACGACTACGATTCCATCATGTTCTTGGCCGGGGAGCCTACGGAGAAGTTGTGCTGGCAGAAGACATCGTTACCTGCCAGCAGTTTGCAGTGAAGGTGATCAGGAAGAGGGCCCTACTAGCAGAAGTGGAGCTGGCGGACGTGATGGTGGAGCACCGCGTGTTACAGATGACGTCAGGAAGTCCCTTCCTCATCCATGCAGAATTTGCATTTCAGACCAAGGTATAGTTGTTATCACACATCTCCAAGTATGTGCGATATCTCCAAGTATGTTATCGCACATCACTAGTATGTGCACCGTAGATGTGGACTTTGTAGTATAACTTCTAATTAACCAACCTTCTTACATGTCTCTTCTACATTACAGACGCATGTTCTACTAGGATTAGAGTTTCTAAGCTGCGGGGACCTGAATCAACTCCTACAGTCAAAGGGACGGCTCGATATCAACAGTTCCAGGTAAAGATTTAGGGTGGTTTTACACGGCACATATTTTGCCTATTAACAAGCAACAACTGACAAGATAGCATGTTGGTTGTTGCTCGTTAAGGTGGTCTAACATGAGCAGATCATTAGTATGGCACATTCCGCTGTTTACATGGGGAGATGTGCTGCTGGTGAGCCAACACTTTTATGCTCACATAAAAGATCTGGTCAGCAGATGACAACCATTTGCTCACAATTGTCTGATCGCGAGCCTCCTCCTACATGGCTGATGATTAGTGATCCATCCAATAATCATACTTTAGCTACAGTTTAGGAAACAGTATTTTGTCGCTCCTCAGGATCTCACACCGACTACTTATTCTCTTTCTTACAGATTCTACGCTGCGGAAATGGTGTGCGGCATCCAACACCTCCACGCCAAGGGGATCATCCACAGAGACCTGAAGCCCGAAAACATCTTGGTGGCTGAGACAGGGCACCTGAAGATCACCGATTTCGGTCTCGCCCTGGACAACATGCTTGGAGGTCGAACAGCTACTGACTATGCTGGGACCGAAGACTATATTGCTCCTGAGGTGAGAGGAATAGAATCTTCTTACCAGTTGTTGACATAAGTGTATTTATGTTCTTGGGTTGTGGATCATGGAGACAGTAGTCCGAGATGGAATAGAGGACTGCGGTCTCTACACAATGCTAGTCTAGAGCAGTGCACATATCCCATGTAATGCCTTTCTTTTAGGGCAGACGACTTATGTTATTAATGATGTAGAACTTATTTCCCAACTTACTAACTGTTGTCTGTTTATGGCAGATGGACGCCGGAGAGGAGTACAACGCCGCCGTAGACTGGTTTTCATTCGGAGTCATCATGAATCAAATGATCACCGGCGAGCGTAAGTATCATCACAAACTCTTTAATGAGTCCACCTCCGGAGTGAAGAACATCATAATGCAGGTAAGCATGTTACTAATTTTGTATGCTTTTATTGTCTTTACTAGTCAGATTCTTGTAATTGTAGTTAGTATTAAAAACTACATTTCTGATTTCAGCTCCTCAAGAAAAATCCAGCCAAGCGTCTAGGAGTCAATGGGAACATCCGTGGTCATCGGTTCTTCCAGCATGTAGAATGGGACTCTGTGGAAACCCTGAGGATGGCCCCACCGCACATCCCTGCCCCCACTAAGTCGGAATTCCATCAGCAATTCGACTTAGACACCATCGAAGCAGAAGAGGCCAAGCAATCCGAGCTGTCACCGGAAGACCAGGCCAAGTTCAGAGGGTTTTCATTCTCTAACATGAAGACCCTCTTAGACACCGGCTCTACAACCACCTGAGCAAGCGGCCCTCCTGAGCCCCTGCAACGCCATCACAAGGAAGGACGGCGAGGGACCCCTGAGGAGAGAGCCAGCAGTATCACCCAGCTGGCGGTAAGTACAGGCGCCACAACATCTGCGCCCCGTAGCCTCATTGACATGTGCTGTACCTAAAACCCTTTTTTTTCTTACCAGTAAATGGATTTCCCCGAACCAATGACAGCAGCAGCTGATGGTGCTGCCACGGGTACCAGGAAACACATTGGTGCGCGATGGCCGGCTATTAAGGGGTGGAAGGAGGCCGGATTTTTTTTTTATCTTATGACATCTAAGCACATGTCTATGAATATTTCACATTTACTGGTAATTGCATTTCCTCACGCCCATAACAGTAATGTAATGAGCGATGGGGAAATGAGGTGAGTGTTGGCCGGCTATTAAGGGGTGGAGGAGGCCGGATTTTTTTTTTTTTTTTTACCCCTTGGTGACATCGACCATAAAAGTACAGGGGATGTGTGTGGGGTCTGTATGGAATGGACTTGGCTCCCAAGCTCACTCCATAAACTGAAGTGGCGCCACCTGTCTTTGACAATTCACACCTAGAAGCAACAGCTATGATCAGAAATAACTTCAATTATGGCTGTTGAGTATTTTAATGCAGCTGTCAATTCTTACAGTGGCATTTGAATAACCTAATCAGCATTTAAATGTTCCAAATGGCCTTCCCTGGGTTGTATAAGTGACTTAATGATCCCAAGTTCAAGCACCAATAGAGGCCTAAAAAAATAAGTGTAAAAAATTTTTGAAAAAAGTTAAAAAAAACCTTGTCCTATATTTCTAAAAAAAAAAGAAAAGTAATTTGCATTGCAGCCTGCGTAAAAGTCCGTTTAAAATATTGAATTATTTATCCCAGATGATGAACACCATTATGAAAAAAATACATAACACCAGATTTGTATTTTTTCATTACCCTGGCTCCAAGAAAAAATATGAAATATAAAGCGATCAAAAAGTTACACAACCACTAGTCATCCTGCAGAAATTGAGTCCACACATCCGCTGCATCAACAGTAAAATGAAAAAGTGATGGTGCCTTAAAATAGCAACAGAAACTATTTTTTTTTTATATATTTCAATTTTTAAAATTAGTATAACAAAAAAAAAATGTAGTTTGGAAATTGTGGTAAATGTGCTGACACACACAGAATAAAGTTTTTGTGTAATTTGTGCCACAGTGTGCACACCAAAAACAACAGGTCCAAAAATAAGCATAATTGCATTTTTTTTCATTTCAGCCCACTTAGAAATCTGTAAAAGTTTTTCTGCATATTTTATGGTATATTAAATTGTACCAGTGAAAAACACAACTCACCCCACAAAAAAGCACTCAGACAGCTAATCCCATGAAAAAACATCTTGCTATTTAGACCCCAAACATTAGACCACAATTTAACAATTATATCAGAACAATGTGGTGCGCTTCTGATAAAATCTAGCGCCCCCTGCAGCTTTTCCCTTATGCCTCCTTCAATGTTATGCCATCCCATAGTGAGAACTTAAAGGGATTAGCCCAGCAGGCCTAAAGAGAGGTTAGTGTAGTGTAGGTCCCATCTACAAGAGGTCGCCTTGACGTGGCAGATGGGCTCACATGTTTTGATCAAAATGTGTGCTAAGAACCTCACATCTTCATATGTCAGTAAATATAACAAGAATGCCATTTAAATTCAGATATTCAGTGCTTGCAGTAGTGTTGCAGCCACTTGTATTTGCTTGTATCGTTGCAGCCATGATGTATGGTGCGCTAACACATATGGCCTATAAAAGGCTCTCGGAGGCTCCTTGTATGTAGTGAGTAAAGGAAATAAAAAAAGAAGGGTGGAGCAAGACCCAGTGAGGGTGGTGGAATGTTTATGGAGTACAAAGAGCTTTCAATGATTGAGTATTTTGAATGGTGGAGGTGCTGCCAACCAGATGACGCTCCACCAGTGTGGGCGTGAGTGTAGCAAAAAAGGATGTGAAAAGAACTGGTATGGAGGCGCAACCCTCTAAGCTACTAGAAGATGTAGATCCAAGTCCAATGTGTGAAGGTGAAAGCACTTCTTTTTTATTATTTTTTCACAAATTAAAAACCAGCAATAGAATACGCATTTCGGGGAAGAACCCCTTCGTCAGTTCGGCTGGATAGGACAACAGGATGCCTGGGGGGGACACGACTCCAAAGATGTATTGGATGTGTCGGAGGTCCTGTGTGCAGGAAGGCAGGGGAGACGCAATCAAAGAGACTTGTCTCTGTTAAAAGCGTATGAGAAGGAATGCATTATTGGGATGCGAAATGGTCTTTTAGAGAAATTGCCCGCCACCTGGACCATTCTGACCAGACTGTTAGGAGATCTAGAGGTTCAGGTACAGCAAATGTGGATCAATATGCGGTAGACTACCATACAAAACCTGTATTCCTCCATGCCCGCCCGTATCTCATCTTGCAATCAGGCTAGAGGAGCCCAACAGGGACTAGAGCCTCCCCTCAAGGGGTCAGTTTTCTGCAATAAAAGCTCCTTTTGCTCTGATATTGTAATCCCTTATATCAACGTTACAATCACATAGAGAAAGTTTCATTTGATTCTGACAACTCCTTCTGGGAGGGGATCTTTTTTTTACAATGTCCCTTAGAAAGATTCTTCCATCGCTGCAGCAGTGCTCCCCAGGACTAAAGGACCTTCCCTGAATTGAATTGGTCAATCAACAAGGGAAGGGATAGCGGGCATCAGCTGCATGTTCAAGGTAATGTTCAAGTCACACATCTGACTCCCGCTATCCCCTACTTTGCTGCTGAGCATGGCTGAAGGCCCTTTATCTGGTAAAATTCATAGCTAGCGGTTAGCGTGACATGACTGTGCCACGGACTGTGGCATGACTATATTAAGAGGTGAGCGACTAGTCTCTTGACATCACAGCCATGTCACAGGCTGCCAGAAAACCTCTGCTGGGCCACTTGTGGCCAACGTGCCATATGTTGTGCAGGCCTGGTTTAGACACTGACTGCCCAATCTATCTCCAATAGGGCCTATCCACAGGTGATGCAAGTCTGATTGGTGGGGGTCTCATCACTGAAGACCCCTTGTGGTCTCCAGAATAAGAGTCTGAAAGGTCTGCCTGTTTAAGCCCTCTTCTGTCACTCTGGGCTCACTGCCTGCCTTCACCCCTCGGCAGAGTGAGGAGTAGATTGAATAGAGCAGTGTCGCTGCATGTGTGGAGCTGCTCCATTGTTCTTTAATGCAGACCGCTGAGTGCTTGTACTAGCTATTTTCATCATCGCCATTGAAATAAATGGAGCTGCACTGTGCATGTGCAACCACTGCTAAGATGCCATCTCCACGTCTCTGTAGAGGGTATAGAGAGCCCACAGTTAGGAAAATGGGGACACAGGACCCCAATTCTTGGGAATGATAGACCCTCACTGATTAGAGCTTCATCACCTATCCTGTCGATAGCCAATATAAGCCAACCCTGGTATATCCTCAGTAAAAAAAAAAAGAGATGCAAACTCATTTTAGAAGAATTGGATCCAAAAAATTGTCAATTAAGATAATAAATCTAATACTTTGCCCATGACACCACTTGCCCCTCCTCCCCATATGTGCTTCTCTTCTATCTGTTGTCCCTCACATGGCTCTTCTCCTGCTGTGCCACCATTTGTCTCCCCATGTTTCAACTTGGCCCTCCTCCCCATGTCTCCTTTACCCGCGGTACTACTTCTCCCCCGTGCCCCATCTTGCCCTGTGAAACCACTTGTCCCCACCCATACAATCCCATGTACCACCACTTGCCCCACCTCCTGTGCCCAATGTCCCTCTTTCTCCCTGTGCCACTTTTCCCCTGTAGGTCCTTTTCCCCCTGTTCAACCACTTGTTCCCCAGCCCATGCCCCTCAAATCAGTCAGTCAGATAAACTTTTGTGACCAGGTCTCCCCGAAGCCTCAGTTCATTGTGGCCAAACTAATGAGCACTTTCCTCCTATTAAGAGGTTAAACAGATGGCCGTGCTTGTGGAGCTTTTTGCGGACGTGAAACGTGATGAAGCAAAATCATTGATTTCCATGGTTTCATTTTGTCTAGCGTAATTCTCATGAGATATTACTACACGCCAGAAAAGATACAACTTGTCCTATCTTTCAGGTTTATTTTTTCTCTCAGGCCCAATGGCCTGGAATTCGAACAGTTAAAAAAAGTCTTTCCGCTGGTTCATGTTCTAACACGCTCTGTAGCGGCGAGTGTTTTTGCACATGCGCCCGTCTGTTTAAGCCCTGGAAGAAGCTTTCCCCAGATGGCAGCGGACAGATGGAACAGTTCACCAGGAGTCGGAGGGCTGCAAGCTGGGGGGGGCTGAAATAATCAGAAGTGTAAGGCCGCCTTCACACGGGCGGAAATCCCGCGGCGGGATTTCCGCCACTGAAAGCTTGCATAGGAGAGCATTACAATACGCACTCCTATGCAGACGGCCGCGGTTTGGCCGCACAAAATCTCGCGCAGCAAACAAACCGCGGCATGTCCTATTTTTGTGCGGGGCTCGCAGAGCCTCGCACAGAAACCTCACTCACCCCGGCACATGAATGAACCGGGGCCGCCGGGCGCGGGCGTATACGCGCTCGTCTCTGCAGACGCTCGGGTCGGGTCCTGCGGCGAGAATTCTCGCCGCCGGATCCGACCCGCTCGTCTGCAGGTGGCCTAAGGCTATGTGCAGACATCAAAGAGGAAATCTGCACCAAAACCTGCATGTGGATTTTAGTGTTTGTGCCCAACACATAATTCAGCTCTGGCATCGCAATGAATGAAATCTGGGGAAATCCATCACGCTTTCACATTTGTTTTGAAAATCGGCTGCATGTCTGTTTTCTGCTGCAGATTTTCCCCACTGTGATTCATTTACATTGCACTATGCATTGTTGCAGAACTTTGGTACCAAACTACTGCAACAGTTCTGCAGTGTGTGAACTCAACCTAAAAAGCAGCAGTCAGTAAGTCCGGGACATGGAGATGCTGTTGGTGTTTCCCCCGATAATAAGATCTACATTGAAAATAAGCCCTACCCTGATTTTGCAGGATTTTTGGGGAGGGTCTAAATATAAGCCCTACTCCCAAAATAAGCCTTAGCTGCATTACATTAAAAAAGGAATACCTACCTAGCAGGCTCGGTCCGGGTCAACCATCTGCTGTCTGGAGCTCCGCCGTGCGTTCTGCAGTCCTCGTTCTGCCACTGAAGATCACTTTTTGGTTACAGGATTCATGAAAAAAACATCTCATCTCCAGAAAGCAATGGTTGTGATTGGCTGAGCAGTGCAAGAAGAACCAATCACAGCCATCGCATTGTGGAGGCAGGATTTATTAATTGGCCAATCAATGTCATGGCTCAGCTCATTGAAGCTCCAAACAGCAGTGGGAGGGACCTGCACCAAATCTCCTAGGTACGTTTAATAAGACATCCCCTGAAAATAAAACCTAGAGCCTCTTTTGGGGCAAAAATTAATATGACAGGGTCTTATTTTCGTAGAAACACGATAATATGTTGCTAATAACCATGTCAGACGGTCGCACAGCTAGTCCATAGTTACTCTGGTCTGTGTGGTTGGAGAGTGCCGTAAGCTAGTGAGTAGAAGATGAGGACCTGCAGGTAGAGAGCAAGGGATGAACTAAAAAATCTAGCGATCAATAGGGGGTAAGTAATAGTTCCTGGTCTCTGGATAAATATGACGACTTCCCAATATCACACAATACAAGGCATCTTTTACACGGAGCAACTATTACTCAGCTCATCACTCCGAAAAAGTCTCTGAAGTCTATGAACAGCAGTTGTTTATTTACCTTTACATAGAGGGATGATTGTTCATTAGTCGTTCGCCAAAATATTGTTTGTAGGGGGATCTCCATTCAAATTTGTTCATAATTCGTTCCAGTGCGACTTTACACCAGATGACTTTTGATCAATCAGCGACTATTTTTTAGTTGAGCGGAAGCAAAATGACGAGTGAGCAAATTGTTCTGCATCATCTTTCTGCCATGTTTAAGCAGGACGACTATCCAGTCGCTGTGACCCATACTGATCACAAGAATGGAGGGCCAAGATACCTGTAGGAGAGCTGCTGCCCCTTATAGTGTAGACACATTTCTGCTCTCCTCTATTGGCAGTGTTGGGTATTGCAGCTCAGCCCTATCGCCATCATTGGCTCCTTCATTCTTATGACTGGTGGTGATCTCCGCGGTCTGACCGGCACTGATCTCACATTGTGCTATTTTAGGGATACTTCAGTGATAGATGCCGATAAGAACATGGAGGAGATGATTCAGCATTATGAAGAGAATCGCGGGAAGATCCTTGCAGCTTGACAGAAGAACGGCGCCGTTACATTGTGCCTCATAATGCAAGAGGACATTTTAAAAAAGTAAAACGAAGAAGCGCGCCAATCCAAGAGCAGCCGCCATCTTTATGCAAGAGGAACTAAGTGGCTTCACTATATGGGAACAGATATGATATAAATCCAACTGCACCATTATGGGGGACCGAGAGCCGACTCACAAGGTGCTATCGGTGGACCAATGTTCCATCGCTTCCCATCAGTATCTGATGAGTCTAATAGAGGATATCATGTAAATAGTCATATTTATTCATCTCCGTTCACCTGTTATATTTCTTCCCTTTAGAGGGCCCATTTCCTTCTATTCCTTACACTGATGTTACTGCTGTCGTTTCTTCATGTTGGTTTACTGAATGTGGTAAATAAACTGGAAGTATTGTAAAGTACATGAGAGTTTTGTTCCCGCTTCATTCCCATGATGATTGGCTCACAGCAGGTTTGAACGTGATTTTTAAAAGGTGAGAAGAGTAAAGCCCGACTAAGGGCGGACACCCACTAGCGGTTTTTTCTCTCTTGCGCTGCGAGAGTGAGAGAAAACACTCGCCTTGCAGCGCAAGAAAAACGCTGGGATATCGCTAGTGTTTTCCATGGGGCCAGCGGCAGCAGCACTAGCCCCATTGAAAACATAGGGAGAAGACCGCGGACTTTTGCCACAGCTGTCACAGCTGTGGCAGAAGTCCAGCATGCTATCCCATTGCTTTCAATGGGGTTGGCACTGCTGCCAGCACCATTGAAAGCAGTGGTTTGTAGCAAGCCCCGCAGCATGATTTTCGGGGAACGGCTTGAAATATAAGCCCTTCCCTGAAAATCATCATTAGCTGGTTAAAAAAAAAACAAAAAAAATTTATTCACCTCTCTGCCGCTCAGGCACGTCCTCCGGCTGGCTCCCCTGCACTGCTGTCCAGCACTTTCAGCAGGCGGGAATTTAAAAATCCCGGCCTCCTGAAAGGGCTGTGCTGATTGGCTGAGCACTCAGCCAATTACAGCCAGCACTTAGCTAATCATGAATGCAGGAGTACAGATGATTCCAAGATGGCGGTAAGAGATACAGTGGGTGGGCTTGATGAGTATGAGGGGGATGCAGTGGGTGGTTTCACAATTTGGCTGAGATGCCAGTGCTGTGTATTGTGTAAAATGGAGCCATAGGAGTCAGAAACTGCTGCAGACCAGAAGGCAAGGATACAAACAACCAACCCAACGAAGGGAGGACCCCCCAGCATCGTGGAACAGGCTCAAATTTGTAAAAAAAAAAAAAAAGGATGTGAAGGTATTCAAAGCCATACATGTAATATGAGGAAGGCAAGATTGATACCTTATTGTAGCATCAGGAAAACCCCATTAATTACAGTCTGAGGAACTGCAGAACAGGAGTATTAATATGGGTCACCTATAAACTGTAACTATGAATGGTGGCAGATAGTTCAGTCAAATCTTCACACTTTTAAATGTCTTTTTTCCAATATTAGCGCCCCTCTTGTCCACTGCTAGTGGCTGGTATTGCACGTCACCCCTTACTTTTGAATAAGAAAGACCTCCAATACACACAGGCCGTGTTCAAGAGAGGGGCTGTTTTGTAAGACGACTTGAGGTCATAGTGCATCTATAGTCACCCATAGCTCTGTATACAATTTACAAAGACCCCGGAGCCATCCATATATATCCCACTTCTGTGCTCCATGCAGTCTTGCAGACATACAGAGAATCTTCAGCTGCGTACCCTCCTCCTCCTCGTCTTATTTACTTCAACACTAAGGTGATTTGTGGAAGACTCAGGATGTTGCTGAATAAACCTAAATTATATCCTGTAGGGTTTGTAGTTTTCTTCTAGAGGGACTTTTCCCATCTGATACTTGGTTTTCCCATTTGCCAAGCGGCATCAGAGTTGCTCATCTCCCTGTTTGCCCGGAGCCCACTGGGTATGATCACACAGGAACTGGAAAGATGAAGAGGCTCTTTCATTAGTGCACAAAAAGCTACATAAACTTGGACTTCTCTACCAGCTTTTGGTCAGTAGCCTCGTCTCCACACTAGAACTATATGGGAGCAAACCAAAGGGGAAAAACAGCTAAAACCGTAATAAATACCAAAGTGTTCACCAAGGTGTATTTTAGGACCCTGCCTTATGGAAGCACTTATATCACAAACCAGGATGTTACTCTACTGGTACTGTAAGCCAGGGGTGCACAACATACCGCCCGCAGGCCACATGTGGCCCACAGTGCCATTCTGTGCCGCCCAAGCCGTCTGCACCCTGAAATATCTATGTGTGGCAGCTCATATGTAGTTTCCACATCAGGGTGAAGAGTGGGGGCACATAGCAGGGCAACAAGTATGGGCAAGTATGAAGGGTGAGGTGTGTAGCCATATCTGGGCCCCTTATGTATTAGAACAAGTACTAAGGGTGCACTGTGTAGTCATGTGTGGGTGCCCTATATATTAGGACAAGTATTAAGGGTGCACTGTGTATTCATGTCTGGGTCCCCTATATATTAGGACAAGTACTAAGGGTACACTGTGTAGTCATGTGTGGGTGCCCTATATATTAGGACAAGTATTAAGGGTGCACTGTGTATTCATGTCTGGGTCCCCTATATATTAGGACAAGTAATAAGGGTGCACTGTGTAGTCATGTCTGGGTCCCTATATATTAGGACAAGTACTAAGGGTGCACTGTGTAGTCATGTCTGGTCTCCTGTATATTAGGACAAGTACTAAGGGTGCCCTTTGTAGTCATATCTGGTTCCCCTATATATTAGGACTAGTACTAACGGTGCACTGTGTAGCCATGTCTGGTCCCTATATATTAGGACAAGTACTAAGGGTGCACTGTGTAGTCATGTCTGGGTCTCCTGTATATTAGGAAAAGTACTAAGCGTGTCCTGTGTAGTCATGTCTGGGTCCCTATATATTAGGACAAGTACTAAGGGTGCACTGTGTAGTCATGTCTGGGTCCCCTGTATATTAGGACAAGTACTAAGGGTGCACTGTGTAGCCATGTCTGGGTCTCCTATATATTAGGAGAAGTACTAAGGGTGAACTGTGTAGTCATGTCTGGGTCTCCTGCATATTAGGACAAGTACTAAGGGTGCACTGTGTAGCCATATTGGGTCTCCTATATATTAGGACAAGTACTAAGGGTGCACTGTGTAGCCATGTCTGGGCCCCTATATATTAGGACAAGTACTAAGGGTGCACTGTGTGGCCATGTCTTGGTCCCCTATATATTAGGACAAGTACTAAGGGTGAACTGTGTAGCCATGTCTGGGTCCCCTATATATTAGGACAAGTACTAAGGGTGCACTGTGTAGCCATATCTGGTCCCCTATATATTAGGACAAGTACTAAGGGTGAACTGTGTAGCCATGTCTGGGTCCCCTATATATTAGGACAAGTACTAAGGGTGCACAGTATACCCATATCTGGTCTCCTATATATTAGGACAAGTACTAAGGGTGCACTGTGTGGCCATGTCTTGGTCCCCTATATATTAGGACAAGTACTAAGGGTGCACTGTGTAGCCATGTCTTGGTTCCCCTGCATATTAGGACAAGTACTAAGGCTGTATTGTGTAGCCATGTCTGCGCACCTTATGTATTAGAACAAGTACTAAGGGTGCACTGTGTAGCCATGTCTGGGTCCTCTGTATATTAGGACAAGTACTAAGGGTGCACTGTGCAGCGATGTCTGGGTCCCCTATATATTAGAACAAGTACTAAGGGTGCACTGTGTACCCATATCTGGTCTCCTATATATTAGGACAAGTACTAAGGGTGCACTGTGTAGGCATGTCTGAGTCCTCTATATATTAGGACAAGTACTAAGGGTGCACTGTGTAGCCATGTCTGAGTCCCTATATATTAGGACAAGTACTAAGGGTGCACTGTGTAGCCATGTCTGGGTCTCCTGTATATTAGGACAAGTACTAAGGGTGCACTGTGTGGCCATGTCTTGGTCCCCTATATATTAGGACAAGTACTAAGGGTGAACTGTGTAGCCATGTCTGGGTCCCCTATATATTAGGACAAGTACTAAGGGTGCACTGTGTAGCCATATCTGGTCCCCTATATATTAGGACAAGTACTAAGGGTGAACTGTGTAGCCATGTCTGGGTCCCCTATATATTAGGACAAGTACTAAGGGTGCACAGTGTACCCATATCTGGTCTCCTATATATTAGGACAAGTACTAAGGGTGCACTGTGTGGCCATGTCTTGGTCCCCTATATATTAGGACAAGTACTAAGGGTGCACTGTGTAGCCATGTCTTGGTTCCCCTGCATATTAGGACAAGTACTAAGGCTGTATTGTGTAGCCATGTCTGCGCACCTTATGTATTAGAACAAGTACTAAGGGTGCACTGTGTAGCCATGTCTGGGTCCTCTGTATATTAGGACAAGTACTAAGGGTGCACTGTGCAGCGATGTCTGGGTCCCCTATATATTAGAACAAGTACTAAGGGTGCACTGTGTACCCATATCTGGTCTCCTATATATTAGGACAAGTACTAAGGGTGCACTGTGTAGGCATGTCTGAGTCCTCTATATATTAGGACAAGTACTAAGGGTGCACTGTGTAGCCATGTCTGAGTCCCTATATATTAGGACAAGTACTAAGGGTGCACTGTGTAGCCATGTCTGGGTCTCCTGTATATTAGGACAAGTACTAAGGGTGCACTGTGTAGCCATGTCTGGGTCTCCTGTATATTAGGACAAGTACTAAGGGTGCACTGTGTAGTCATGTCTGGTCTCCTATATATTAGGACAAATACTAAGGGTGCACTGTGTAGCCATGTCTGGGTCTCCTGTATATTAGGACAAGTACTAAGGGTGCACTGTGTAGCAATGTCTTGGTCCCCTGCATATTAGGACCAGTACTAAGGGTGCACTGTGTAGCCGTATCTGGTCTCCTATATATTAGGACAAGTACTAAGGGTGCACTGTGCAGCCATGTCTGGGTCTCCTATTTTTTAGGAGAAGTACTAAGGGTGCACTGTGTAGCTATGTCTGGGTCCCCTGTATATTAGGACAAGCACTAAGGGTGCACTGTGTAGTCATGTCTGTGCCCCTATATATTAGGACAAGTACTAAGGGTGCACTGTTTAGTCATGTCTGGGTCCTTTATATATTAGGACAAGTACTAAGGGTGCCCTGTGTAGCCATGTCTGGGCCCCTATATATTAGGACAAGTACTAAGGGTGCACTCTGTAGTCATGTCTGGGTCCCCATATATATTAGGAGAAGTACTAAGGGTGCACTGTGTAGCCATGTCTGGTTCCCTATATATTAGGACAAGTACTAAGGGTGTACTGTGTAGTCATGTCTGCGTCCTCTATATATTAGGACAAGTACTAAGGGTGCACTGTGTAGTCATGTCTGAGTCCCCTATATATATTAGAACAAGCACTAAGGGTACACTGTGTAGCCATGTCTGGGCCCCTATATATTAGGACAAGTACTAAGGGTGCACTGTGTAGTCATGTCTGGGTCCCCTATATATATTAGGACAAGCACTAAGGGTACACTGTGTAGTCATGTCTGGGCCCCTATATATTAGGACAAATACTAAAGGTTGCACTGTGTAGTCATGTCTGGGTCTCCTATATATTACGACAAGTACTAAGGGTGCACTGTGTACCCATGTCTGGGTTCCCTATATATTAGGACAAGTACTAAGGGTTCACTGTGTAGTCATGTCTCGGTCCCCTCTATACTAGGACTAGTACTAACGATGCGCTGTGTAGTCATGTGTGGGCCCTATATATTAGGACTAGTACTAACGGTGCACTGTTTAATCATGTGTGGGCCCTATATATTAGGACAAGTACTAACGATGCACTGTGTAGCCATGTCTGCGCCCCTATATATTAGGACAAGTACTAAGGGTGCACTGTGTAGCCATGTCTGGGCCCCTTTATATAAGGACAAGTACTAAGGGTGCACTGTGTAGTCATGTCTGGGTCCCCTATATATTAGCACAAGTACTAAGGGTGCACTGTGCAGTCATGTCTGGGTGCCCTATATATTAGGACAAGTACTAAGGGTGCTCTGTGTACTCATGTCTAGGTCCCATATATATTAGGACAAGTACTAAGGGTGCACTGTGTAGTCATGTCTGGGTTCTCTATATATTTTAAGGCAAGTACTAAGGATGCACTGTGTAGCCATGTCTGGGTCCTGATATATTAGGACTAGTACTAACGGTGCACTGTGTAGTCATATCTGGGCCCTATATATTAGGACAAGTACTAACGATGTACTGTGTAGCCATGTCAGGGGCCCTATATAATAGGACAAGTACTAATGGTTCACTGTGTAGTCATGTCTGGGCCCCTATATATTAGGACAAGTACTAAGAGTGCACTGTGTAGCCATGTCTGGGCCCCTTTATATAAGGACAAGTACTAAGGGTGTACTGTATAGTCATGTCTGGGCCCCTATATATTAGGAGTAGTACTAACGCTGCACTGTGTAGTCATGTCTGTGCCCCTATATATTAGGACAAGTACTAATGGTTCACTGTGTAGTCATGTCTGGGCCCCTATATATTAGGACAAGTACTAAGAGTGCACTGTGTAGCCATGTCTGTGCCCCTATATATTAGGACAAGTACTAAGGGTGCACTCTGTAGTCATGTCTGGGTCCTTTATATATTAGGACAAGTACTAAGGGTGACCTGTGTAGCCATGTCTGGGCCCCTATATATTAGGACAAGTACTAAGGGTGCACTCTGTAGTCATGTCTGGGTCCCCATATATATTAGGAGAAGTACTAAGGGTGCACTGTGTAGCCATGTCTGGTTCCCCTATATATTAGGACAAGTACTAAGGGTGTACTGTGTAGTCATGTCTGCGTCCTCTATATATTAGGACAAGTACTAAGGGTGCCCTGTGTAGTCATGTCTGAGTCCCCTATATATATTAGTACAAGCACTAAGGGTACACTGTGTAGCCATGTCTGGGCCCCTATATATTAGGACAAGTACCAAGGGTGCACTGTGTAGTCATGTCTGGGTCCCCTATATATATTAGGACAAGCACTAAGGGTACACTGTGTAGCCATGTCTGGGCCCCTATATATTAGAACAAATACTAAAGGTTGCACTGTGTAGTCATGTCTGGGTCTCCTATATATTACTACAAGTACTAAGGGTGCACTGTGTAGCCATGTCTGGTTCCCCTATATATTAGGACAAGTACTAAGGGTGTACTGTGTAGTCATGTCTGCGTCCTCTATATATTAGGACAAGTACTAACGATGCACTGTGTAGTCATGTCTGGCCCCCTATATATTAGGACTAGTGCTAACGGTGCACTGTGTAGTCATGTGTGGGCCCTATATATTAGGACAAGTACTAACGATGCACTGTGTAGCCATGTCTGCGCCCCTATATATTAGGACAAGTACTAAGGGTGCACTGTGTAGCCATGTCTGCGCCCCTTTATATAAGGACAAGTACTAAGGGTGCACTGTGTAGTCATTTCTGGGTCCCCTATATATTAGCACAAGTACTAAGGGTGCACTGTGTAGTCATGTCTGGGTCCCCTATATATTAGGACAAGTACTAAGGGTGTACTGTATAGTCATGTCTGTGCCCCTATATATTAGGAGTAGTACTAACGCTGCACTGTGTAGTCATGTCTGTGCCCCTATATATTAGGACAAGTACTATTGGTTCACTGTGTAGTCATGTCTGGGCCCCTATATATTAGGACAAGTACTAAGAGTGCACTGTGTAGCCATGTCTGTGCCCCTATATATTACGACAAGTACTAAGGGTGCACTGTGTAGCTATGTCTGGGTCCCCTGTATATTAGGACAAGCAATAAGGGTGCACTGTGTAGCCATGTCTGTGCCCCTATATTAGGACAAGTACTAAGGGTGCACTGTGTAGTCATGTCTGGGTCCTTTATATATTAGGACAAGTACTAAGGGTGGCCTGTGTAGCCATGTCTGGGCCCCTATATATTAGGACAAGTACTAAGGGTGCACTCTGTAGTCATGTCTGGGTCCCCATATATATTAGGAGAAGTACTAAGGGTGCACTGTGTAGCCATGTCTGGTTCCCCTATGTATTAGGACAAGTACTAAGGGTGTACTGTGTAGTCATATCTGCGTCCTCTATATATTAGGACAACTACTAAGGGTGCACTGTGTAGTCATGTCTGAGTCCCCTATATATATTAGGACAAGCACTAAGGGTACACTGTGTAGCCATGTCTGGGCCCCTATATATTAGGACAAGTACCAAGGGTGCACTGTGTAGTCATGTCTGGGTCCCCTATATATATTAGGACAAGCACTAAGGGTACATTGTGTAGCCATGTCTGGGCCCCTATATATTAGGACAAATACTAAAGGTTGCACTGTGTAGTCATGTCTGGGTCTCCTATATATTACTACAAGTACTAAGGGTGCACTGTGTAGCCATGTCTGGGTTCCCTATGTATTAGGACAAGTACTAAGGGTTCACTGTGTAGTCATGTCTCGGTCCCCTCTATACTAGGACTAGTACTAACGATGCACTGTGTAGCCATGTCTGCGCCCCTATATATTAGGACAAGTACTAAGGGTGCACTGTGTAGCCATGTCTGGGCCCCTTTATATAAGGACAAGTACTAAGGGTGCACTGTGTAGTCATGTCTGGGTCCCCTATATATTAGGACAAGTACTAAGGGTGCTCTGTGTACTCATGTCTGGGTCCCATATATATTAGGACAAGTACTAAGGGTGCACTATGTATCTATGTCTGGGTCCCCTGTATATTAGGACAAGTACTAAGGGTGCACTGTGTAGTCATGTCTGGGTTCTCTGTATATTTTAAGGCAAGCACTAAGGGTGCACTGTGTAGCCATGTCTGGGTCCTGATATATTAGGACAAGTACTAACGGTGCACTGTGTAGCCATGTCTGGGTCCCTATATATTAGGACAAGTACTAAGGGTTCACTGTGTAGTCATGTCTTGGTCCCCTCTATACTAGGACTAGTACTAACGATGCGCTGTGTAGTCATGTCTGGGCCCCTATATATTAGGACTAGTACTAACGGTGCACTGTGTAGTCATGTCTGGGCCCTATTTTTTAGGACAAGTACTAACGATGCACTGTGTAGTCATGTCTGGGCCCTATATATTAGGACAAGTACTAACGATGCACTGTGTAGTCATGTCTGGGCCCCTTTATATAAGGACAAGTACTAAGGGTGTACTGTATAGTCATGTCCGGGCCCCTATGTATTAGGAGTAGTACTAACGTTGCACTGTGTAGTCATGTCTGGGCCCCTATATATTAGGACAAGTACTAAGGGTGCACTGTGCAGCCATGTCTTGGTCTCCTATATATTAGGACAAGTACTAAGGGTGCACTGTGTAGCTATGTCTGGGTCCCCTGTATATTAGGACAAGCACTAAGGGTGCACTGTGTAGTCATGTCTGTGCCCCTATATATTAGGACAAGTACTAAGGGTGTGCTGTGAAGTAATGTCTGGGCCCCTATATATTAGGACAAGTACTAAAGGTGCAGTGTCTAGCTATGTCTTGGTCCCCTGTATATTAGGACAAGTAATAAGGGTGCACTGTGTAGTCATGTCTGGGTCCCCTATATATTAGGACAAGTACTAAGGGTGCAGTGTCTAGCTATGTCTTGGTCCCCTGTATATTAGGACAAGTAATAAGTGTGCACTGTGTAGTCATGTCTGGGTCCCCTATATATTAGGACAAGTACTAAGGGTGCACTGTGTAGTCATCTCTGGGTCCCCTATATATTAGGACAAGTACTAAGGGTGCTCTGTGTAGTCATGTCTGCGTCCCATATATATTAGGACAAGTACTAAGGGTGCACTGTGTAGTCATGTCTTGGTCCCCATATATATTTGGACAAGTACTAAGGGTGCACTGTGTAGTCATGTATGGTTCCCCTATATATTAGGACAAGTACTAACGATGCACTGTGTAGCCATGTCTGGGCCCCTCTATATTAGGACAAGTACTAATGGTTCTCTGTGTAGTCATGTCTGGGCCCCTATATATTAGGACAAGTACTAAGGGTGCACTGTGTAGTCATGTCTGGGTCCTGATATATTAGGACAAGTACTAAGGGTTCACTGTGTAGTCATGTCTCGGTCCCCTCTATACTAGGACTACTACTAACGATGCGCTGTGTAGTCATGTCTGGGCCCTATATATTAGGACAAGTACTAACGATGCACTGTGTAGTCATGTCTGGGCCCCTTTATATAAGGACAAGTACTAAGGGTGTACTGTATAGTCATGTATGGGCCCCTATATGTTAGGAGTAGTACTAACGCTGCACTATGTAGTCATGTCTGGGCCCCTATATATTAGGACAAGTACTAAGGGTGCACTGTGCAGCCATCTCTGGGTCTCCTATTTTTTAGGACAAGTACTAAGGGTGCACTGTGTAGGTATGTCTGGGTCCCCTATATATTAGTACAAGTACTAAGGGTGCACTGTGTAGTCATGTCTGGGTCCCCTATATATTAGGACAAGTACTAAGGGTGCACTGTGTAGTCATGTCTGGGTCCCCTATATATTAGGACAAGTACTAAGGGTGCACTGTGTAGTCATGTCTGGGTCCCCTATATATTAGTACAAGTACTAAGGGTGCACTGTGTAGTCATGTCTGGGTCTCCTATATATTAGGACTAGTACTAAGGGTGCACTGTGTAGTCATGTCTGGGCCCCTATATATTAGGACAAGTACCAACGGTGCACTGTGTAGTCATGTCTGGGCTCCTATATATTAGGACAAGTTCTAAGGGTGTGCTGTGAAGTAATGTCTGGGTCACCTATGTATTAGGACAAGCACTAGGGGTGCACTGTGTAGCCATGTATGGGTCCCCATATATATTAGGACAAGTACTAAGGGTGCACTGTGTAGCCATGTCTGGGTCCACTATATATTAGGTCAAGTACTAAGGCTGCAGTGTGCAGTCATGTCTAGGTCCCCTATATATTAGGACAAGTACTAAGGGTGCACTGTGTAGCCATGTCTGGGTCCCCACATATATTAGGACAAGTACTAACGGTGCACTGTGTAGCCATGTCTGGGTCCACTATATTTTAGGACAAGTACTAAGGGTGCACTGTGTAGTCATGTCTGGGTCCCTATGTATTAGGACAAGTACTAAGGGTGCACTGTGTAGTCATGTCTGGGTCCCCTATACATTAGGACAAGTACTAAGGGTGCACTGTGTAGCCATATCTGAGTCCCCTACATATATTAGGACAAGTACTAAGGGTGCACTGTGTAGCCATGTCTGGTTTCCTATATATTAGGACAAGTACTAAGCGTGCACTGTGTAGCCATTTCTGGGTCTCCTGTACATTAGGACAAGTACTAAGGGTGCACTGTGTAGCCATGTCTTTGTTCCCCTGCATATTAGGACAAGTACTAAGGGTGCACTGTGTAGCCATGTCTTGGTCCCCTGCATATTAAGACAAGTACTAAGGTTGTATTGTGTAGCCATGTCTGCGCCCCTTATGTATTAGAACAAGTACTAAGGGTGCACTGTGTAGCCATGTCTGGGTCCTCTGTATATTAGGACAAGTACTAAGGGTGCACTGTGTAGCCATGTCTGAGTCCTCTATATATTAGGACAAGTACTAAGGGTGCACTGTGTAGTCATGTCTGGGTCTCCTGTATATTAGGACAAGTACCAAGGGGGCACTGTGTAGCCATGTCTGGGTCTCCTGTATATTAGGACAAGTACTAAGGGTGCACTGTGTAGCCATGTCTGGTCTCCTATATATTAGGACAAGTACTAAGGGTGCACTGTGTACCCATATCTGGTCTCCTATATATTAGGACAAGTACTAAGGATGCACTGTGTACCCATATCTGGTCTCCTATATATTAGGACAAGTACTAAGGGTGCACTGTTTAGTCATGTCTGGGTCTCCTGTATATTAGGACAAGTACTAAGGGTGCACTGTGTAGCCATATCTGGTCCCTTATATATTAGGACAAGTACTAAGGGTGCACTGTGTAGCCAAGTCTTGGTCCCCTGCATATTAGGACCAGTACTAAGGGTGCACTGTGTAGCCATATCTGGTCTCCTATATATTAGGACAAGTACTAAGGGTGCACTGTGTAGCCATGTCTGCGCCCCTTATGTATTAGAACAAGTACTAAGGATGCACTGTGTAGCCATGTCTGGGTCCCCTATATATTAGGACAAGTACTAAGGGTGCACTGTGTAGCCATATCTGGTCTCCTATATATTAGGACAAGTACTAAGGGTGCACTGTGTAGCCATGTCTTTGTTCCCCTGCATATTAGGACAAGTACTAAGGGTGCACTGTGTGGCCATGTCTTGGTCCCCTAAATATTAGGACAAGTACTAAGGGTGCACTGTGTAGCCATGTCTGGGTCTCCTATATATTAGGACAAGTACTAAGGGTGCACTGTGTAGTCATGTCTGGGTCCCCTGCATATTAGGACAAGTACTAAGGGTGCACTGTGTAGCCATATCTGGTCTCCTATATATTAGGACAAGTACTAAGGGTGCACTGTGGAGCCATGTCTGGTCTCCTATATATTAGGACAAGTACTAAGGGTGCACTGTGTAGCCATATCTGGTCTCCTATATATTAGGACAAGTACTAAGGGTGCACTGTGTAGTCACGTCTGGGTCCCCTGCATATTAGGACAAGTACTAAAGGTGCACTGTGTAGTCATGTCTGGCTCCCTATATATTAGGACAAGTACTAAGGGTGCACTGTGTAGTCATGTCTGGGTCTCCTGTATATTAGGACAAGTACTAAGGGTGCACTGTGTAGCCATGTCTGGTCCCCTATATATTAGGACAAGTACTAAAGGTGCACTGTGTAGCCATATTGGGTCTCCTTTATATTAGGACAAGTACTAAGGGTGCACTGTGTAGCCATATCTGGTCTCCTATATATAAGGACAAGTACTAAGGCTGCACTGTGTAGTCATGTCTGGGTCCCTATTTATTAGGACAAGTACTAAGGGTGCACTGTGTAGCCATGTCTGAGTCCCTATATATTAGGATAAGTACTAAGGTTGTACTGTGTAGCCATGTCTGCGCCCATTATGTATTAGGACAAGTACTAAGGGTGCACTGTGTAGCCATGTCTGGGTCTCCTATATATTAGAACAAGTACTAAGGGTGCACTGTGTAGTCATGTCTGGGTCTCCTGTATATTAGGACAAGTACTAACTGTGCCCTGTGGAGCCATGTCTGGTCCCCTATGTATTAGGATAAGTACTAAGGGTGCACTGTGTAGCCATGTCTGGGCCCCCTGTATATTAGGACAAGTACTAAGGGGGCACTGTGTAGCCATGTCTGGTCCCCTATATATTAGGACAAGTACTAAGGGTGTACTGTGTAGTCATGTCTGGGTCACCTGTGTATTAGGACAAGCATTAGGGTGCACTGTGTAGTCATGTCTGGGTCCCCTATATATTAGGACAAGTACTAAGGGTGCACTGTGTAGTCATGTCTGGGTCCCCTATATATTAGGACAAGTACTAAGGGTGCATTGTGTAGCCATGTCTTGGTCCCCTGCATATTAGGACAAGTACTAAGGGTGCACTGTGTAGCCATGTCTGGTCTCCTATATATTAGGACAAGTACTAAGGGTGCACTGTGTAGCCATGTCTTGGTCCCCTGCAAATTAGGACCAGTACTAAGGGTGCACTGTGTAGCCATATCTGGTCTCCTATATATTTGGACAAGTACTAAGGGTGCACTGTGTACCCATATCTGGTCTCCTATATATTAGGACAAGTACTAAGGGTGCACTGTGTAGCCATATCTGGTCTCCTGTATATTAGGACAAGTACTAAGGGTGCACTGTGTAGCCATATCTGGTTTCCTATATATTAGGACAAGTACTAAGGGTGCACTGTGTAGTCATGTCTGGGTCTCCTGTATATTAGGACAAGTACTAAGGGTGCACTGTGTACCCATATCTGGTCTCCTATATATTAGGACAAGTACTAAGGGTGCACTGTGTAGGCATTTCTTGGTCCCCTGCATATTAGGACCAGTACTAAGGGTGCACTGTGTAGCCGTGTCTGGGTCCCTATATATTAGGATAAGTACTAAGGGTGCACTGTGTAGTCATGTCTGGGTCCCTATATATTAGGACAAGTACTTAGGGTGTACTGTGTAGCCATGTCTGGTCTCCTATATATTAGTACAAGTACTAAGGGTGCACTGTGTAGTCATGTCTGGGTCCCCGATATATTAGAACAAGTACTAAGGGTGCACTGTGTAGTCATGTCTGGGTCCCTATATATTAGGACAAGTACTAAGGGTGCACTGTGTAGTCATGTCTGGGTCCCTATATATTAGGACAAGTACTAAGGGTGCACTGTGTAGTCATGTCTGGGTCTCCTGTATATTAGGATAAGTACTAAGGGTGCACTGTGTAGCCATGTCTGGGCCCCCTGTATATTAGGACAAGTACTAAGGGGGCAGTGTGTAGCCATGTCTGGTCCCCTATATATTAGGACAAGTACTAAGGGTGCACTGTGTACCCATATCTGGTCTCCTATATATTAGTACAAGTACTAAGGGTGCACTGTGTAGTTATGTCTGGGTCCCGATATATTAGAACAAGTACTAAGGGTGCACTGTGTAGTCATGTCTGGGTCCCTATATATTAGGACAAGTACTAAGGGTGCACTGTGTAGTCATGTCTGGGTCCCTATATATTAGGACAAGTACTAAGGGTGCACTGTGTAGTCATGTCTGGGTCCCTATATATTAGGACAAGTACTAAGGGTGCACTGTGTAGTCATGTCTGGGTCTCCTGTATATTAGGATAAGTACTAAGGGTGCACTGTGTAGCCATGTCTGGGCCCCCTGTATATTAGGACAAGTACTAAGGGGGCACTGTGTAGCCATGTCTGGTCCCCTATATATTAGGACAAGTACTAAGGGTGTACTGTGTAGTCATGTCTGGGTCCCCTGTGTATTAGGACAAGCATTAGGGTGCACTGTGTAGTCATGTCTGGGTCTCCTATATATTAGGACAAGTACTAAGGGTGCACTGTGTAGCCATGTCTGGGTCCCCTATATATTATGACAAGTACTAAGGGTGCACTGCGTAGCCATGTCTGCGCCCCTTATGTATTAGAACAAGTACTAAGGGTGCACTGTGTAGCCACGTCTGGGTCCCTATGTATTAGGACAAGTACTAAGGGTGCACTGTGTAGCCATGTCTGGGTTCCTATATATTAGGACAAGTACTAAGGCTGCACTGTGTAGCCATATCTGGTCTCCTATATATTAGGACAAGTACTAAGGGTGCACTGTGTAGCCATGTCTGGGTTCCTATATATTAGGAGAAGTACTAAGGCTGCACTGTGTAGCCATGTCTGGTCCCCTATATATTAGGACTAGTACTAAGGGTGCACTGTGTAGCCATATCTGGTCTCCTATATATTAGGACAAGTACTAAGGGTGCACTGTGTAGCCATGTCTGGGTTCCTATATATTAGGACAAGTACTAAGGCTGCACTGTGTAGCCATGTCTGGTCCCCTATATATTAGGACAAGTACTAAGGGTGCACTGTGTAGACATGTCTGGGTCCCTATATATTAGGACAAGTACTAAGGGTGCACTGTGTAGCCATATCTGAGTCCCCTACATATATTAGGACAAGTACTAAGGGTGCACTGTGTAGCCATGTCTGGGTCTCCTGTATATTAGGACAAGTACTAAGGGTGCACTGTGTAGCCATGTCTGGTCCCTATATATTAGGACAAGTACTAAGGGTGCACTGTGTAGCCATGTCTGGGTCTCCTATATATTAGGACAAGTACTAAGGGTGCACTGTGTAGTCATGTCTGGGTCCCCTGCATATTAGGACAAGTACTAAGGGTGCACTGTGTAGCCATATCTGGTCTCCTATATATTAGGACAAGTACTAAGGGTGCACTGTGTAGCCATGTCTGGGTCCCCTGCATATTAGGACAAGTACTAAGGGTGCACTGTGTACCCATATCTGGTCTCCTATATATTAGGACAAGTACTAAGGGTGCACTGTGTAGCCATGTCTTGTCCCCTGCATATTAGGACAAGTACTAAGGGTGCACTGTGTACCCATATCTGGTCTCCTGTATATTAGGACAAGTACTAAGGGTGCACTGTGTAGTCATGTCTGGGTCCCCTGCATATTAGGACAAGTACTAAGGGTGCACTGTGTAGCCATGTCTGGGTCCCCTGCATATTAGGACAAGTACTAAGGGTGCACTGTGTACCCATATCTGGTCTCCTATATATTAGGACAAGTAGTAAGGGTGCACTGTGTAGCCATGTCTGGGTCCCCTGCATATTAGGACAAGTACTAAGGGTGCACTGTGTACCCATATCTGGTCTCCTATATATTAGGACAAGTACTAAGGGTGCACTGTGTAGCCATGTCTGGGTCCCCTGCATATTAGGACAAGTACTAAGGGTGCACTGTGTACCCATATCTGGTCTCCTGTATATTAGGACAAGTACTAAGGGTGCACTGTGTACCCATATCTGGTCTCCTATATATTTGGACAAGTACTAAGGGTGCACTGTGTAGCCATGTCTGGTCCCCTATATATTAGGATAAGTACTAAGGGTGCACTGTGTAGCCATGTCTGGGCCCCCTGTATATTAGGACAAGTACTAAGGGGGCACTGTGTAGCCATGTCTGGTCCCCTATATATTAGGACAAGTACTAAGTGTGTACTGTGTAGTCATGTCTGGGTCCCTGTGTATTAGGACAAGCATTAGGGTGCACTGTGTAGTCATCTCTGGGTCCCCTATATATTAGGACAAGTACTAAGGGTGCACTGTGTAGTCATGTCTGGGTCCCCTATATATTAGGACAAGTACTAAGGGTGCACTGTGTAGCCATGTCTTGGTCCCCTGCATATTAGGACAAGTACTAAGGGTGCACTGTGTAGCCATGTCTGGTCTCCTATATATTAGGACAAGTACTAAGGGTGCACTGTGTAGCCATGTCTTGGTCCCCTGCATATTAGGACCAGTACTAAGGGTGCACTGTGTAGCCATATCTGGTCTCCTATATATTTGGACAAGTACTAAGGGTGCACTGTGTAGCCATGTCTGGTCTCCTATATATTAGGACAAGTACTAAGGGTGCACTGTGTAGCCATGTCTGGGTCCCCTGCATATTAGGACAAGTACTAAGGGTGCACTGTGTACCCATATCTGGTCTCCTATATATTAGGACAAGTACTAAGGGTGCACTGTGTAGCCATATCTGGTCTCCTGTATATTAGGACAAGTACTAAGGGTGCACTGTGTAGCCATATCTGGTTTCCTATATATTAGGAAAAGTACTAAGGGTGCACTGTGTAGTCATGTCTGGGTCTCCTGTATATTAGGACAAGTACTAAGGGTGCACTGTGTACCCATATCTGGTCTCCTATATATTAGGACAAGTACTAAGGGTGCACTGTGTAGGCATTTCTTGGTCCCCTGCATATTAGGACCAGTACTATGGGTGCACTGTGTAGCCGTGTCTGGGTCCCTATATATTAGGATAAGTACTAAGGGTGCACTGTGTAGTCATGTCTGGGTCCCTATATATTAGGACAAGTACTAAGGGTGTACTGTGTAGCCATGTCTGGTCTCCTATATATTAGGACAAGTACTAAGGGTGCACTGTGTAGTCATATCTGGTCTCCTATATATTAGGACAAGTACTAAGGGTGCACTGTGTAGCCATGTCTGGGTCCCCTATATATTAGGATAAGTACTAAGGGTGCACTGTGTAGTCATGTCTGGGTCCCTATATATTAGGACAAGTACTAAGGGTGTACTGTGTAGTCATGTCTGGGTCCCTATATATTAGGACAAGTACTAAGGGTGCACTGTGTACCCATATCTGGTCTCCTATATATTAGTACAAGCACTAAGGGTGCACTGTGTAGTCATGTCTGGGTCCCCGATATATTAGAACAAGTACTAAGGGTGCACTGTGTAGTCATGTCTGGGTCCCTATATATTAGGACAAGTACTAAGGGTGCACTGTGTAGTCATGTCTGGGTCCCTATATATTAGGACAAGTACTAAGGGTGCACTGTGTAGTCATGTCTGGGTCTCCTGTATATTAGGATAAGTACTAAGGGTGCACTGTGTAGCCATGTCTGGGCCCCCTGTATATTAGGACAAGTACTAAGGGGGCAATGTGTAGCCATGTCTGGTCCCCTATATATTAGGACAAGTACTAAGGGTGCACTGTGTACCCATATCTGGTCTCCTATATATTAGTACAAGTACTAAGGGTGCACTGTGTAGTCATGTCTGGGTCCCGATATATTAGAACAAGTATTAAGGGTGCACTGTGTAGTCATGTCTGGGTCCCTATATATTAGGACAAGTACTAAGGGTGCACTGTGTAGTCATGTCTGGGTCCCTATATATTAGGACAAGTACTAAGGGTGCACTGTGTAGTCATGTCTGGGTCTCCTGTATATTAGGATAAGTACTAAGGGTGCACTGTGTAGCCATGTCTGGGCCCCCTGTATATTAGGACAAGTACTAAGGGGGCACTGTGTAGCCATGTCTGGTCCCCTATATATTAGGACAAGTACTAAGGGTGTACTGTGTAGTCATGTCTGGGTCCCCTGTGTATTAGGACAAGCATTAGGGTGCACTGTGTAGTCATGTCTGGGTCTCCTATATATTAGGACAAGTACTAAGGGTGCACTGTGTAGCCATGTCTGGGTCCCCTATATATTATGACAAGTTCTAAGCGTGCACTGCGTAGCCATGTCTGCGCCCCTTATGTATTAGAACAAGTACTAAGGGTGCACTGTGTAGCAACGTCTGGGTCCCTATGTATTAGGACAAGTACTAAGGGTGCACTGTGTAGCCATGTCTGGGTTCCTATATATTAGGACAAGTACTAAGGCTGCACTGTGTAGCCATATCTGGTCTCCTATATATTAGGACAAGTACTAAGGGTGCACTGTGTAGCCATGTCTGGGTTCCTATATATTAGGAGAAGTACTAAGGCTGCACTGTGTAGCCATGTCTGGTCCCCTATATATTAGGACAAGTACTAAGGGTGCACTGTGTAGACATGTCTGGGTCCCTATATATTAGGACAAGTACTAAGGGTGCACTGTGTAGCCATATCTGAGTCCCCTACATATATTAGGACAAGTAGTAAGGGTGCACTGTGTAGCCATGTCTGGGTCTCCTGTATATTAGGACAAGTACTAAGGGTGCACTGTGGAGCCATGTCTGGTCTCCTATATATTAGGACAAGTACTAAGGGTGCCCTGTGTAGCCATGTCTGGGTCTCCTATATATTAGAACAAGTACTAAGGGTGCACTGTGTAGTCATGTCTGGGTCTCCTGTATATTAGGACAAGTACTAACTGTGCCCTGTGGAGCCATGTCTGGTCCCCTATATATTAGGATAAGTACTAAGGGTGCACTGTGTAGCCATGTCTGGGCCCCCTGTATATTAGGACAAGTACTAAGGGGGCACTGTGTAGCCATGTCTGGTCCCCTATATATTAGGACAAGTACTAAGGGTGTACTGTGTAGTCATGTCTGGGTCCCCTGTGTATTAGGACAAGTACTAAGGGTGCACTGTGTAGTCATGTCTGGGTCCCTATATATTAGGACAAGTACTAAGGGTGCGCTGTGTAGTCATGTCTGTGTCCCTATATATTAGGACAAGTACTAAGGGTGCACTGTGTAGTCATGTCTGTGTCCCCATATATTAGGACAAGTACTAAGGGTGCACTGTGGAGCCATGTCTGGTCTCCTATATATTAGGACAAGTACTAAGGGTGCACTGTGTAGCCATATCTGGTCTCCTATATATTAGGACAAGTACTAAGGCTGCACTGTGTAGTCACGTCTGGGTCCCCTGCATATTAGGACAAGTACTAAAGGTGCACTGTGTAGTCATGTCTGGCTCCCTATATATTAGGACAAGTACTAAGGGTGCACTGTGTAGTCATGTCTGGGTCTCCTGTATATTAGGACAAGTACTAAGGGTGCACTGTGTAGCCATGTCTGGTCCCCTATATATTAGGACAAGTACTAAAGGTGCACTGTGTAGCCATATTGGGTCTCCTTTATATTAGGACAAGTACTAAGGGTGCACTGTGTAGCCATATCTGGTCTCCTATATATTAGGACAAGTACTAAGGCTGCACTGTGTAGTCATGTCTGGGTCCCTATATATTAGGACAAGTACTAAGGGTGCACTGTGTAGCCATGTCTGAGTCCCTATATATTAGGATAAGTACTAAGGCTGTACTGTGTAGCCATGTCTGCGCCCATTATGTATTAGGACAAGTACTAAGGGTGCCCTGTGTAGCCATGTCTGGGTCTCCTATATATTAGAACAAGTACTAAGGGTGCACTGTGTAGTCATGTCTGGGTCTCCTGTATATTAGGACAAGTACTAACTGTGCCCTGTGGAGCCATGTCTGGTCCCCTATATATTAGGATAAGTACTAAGGGTGCACTGTGTAGCCATGTCTGGGCCCCCTGTATATTAGGACAAGTACTAAGGGGGCACTGTGTAGCCATGTCTGGTCCCCTATATATTAGGACAAGTACTAAGGGTGTACTGTGTAGTCATGTCTGGGTCCCCTGTGTATTAGGACAAGTACTAAGGGTGCACTGTGTAGTCATGTCTGGGTCCCCTATATATTAGGACAAGTACTAAGGGTGCACTGTGTAGCAACGTCTGGGTCCCTATGTATTAGGACAAGTACTAAGGGTGCACTGTGTAGCCATGTCTGGGTTCCTATATATTAGGACAAGTACTAAGGCTGCACTGTGTAGCCATGTCTGGTCTCCCATATATTAGGACAAGTACTAAGGGTGCACTGTGTAGCCATGTCTGGGTTCCTATATATTAGGAGAAGTACTAAGGCTGCACTGTGTAGCCATGTCTGGTCTCCTATATATTAGGACAAGTACTAAGGGTGCACTGTGTAGCCATGTCTGGGTTCCTATATATTAGGACAAGTACTAAGGCTGCACTGTGTAGCCATGTCTGGTCCCCTATATATTAGGACAAGTACTAAGGGTGCACTGTGTAGACATGTCTGGGTCCCTATATATTAGGACAAGTACTAAGGGTGCACTGTGTAGCCATATCTGAGTCCCCTACATATATTAGGACAAGTACTAAGGGTGCACTGTGTAGCCATGTCTGGGTCTCCTGTATATTAGGACAAGTACTAAGGGTGCACTGTGTAGCCATGTCTGGTCCCTATATATTAGGACAAGTAATAAGGGTGCACTGTGTAGTCATGTCTGGGTCCCTATATATTAGGACAAGTACTAAGGGTGCGCTGTGTAGTCATGTCTGTGTCCCTATATATTAGGACAAGTACTAAGGGTGCACTGTGTAGTCATGTCTGTGTCCCTATATATTAGGACAAGTACTAAGGGTGCACTGTGGAGCCATGTCTGGTCTCCTATATATTAGGACAAGTACTAAGGGTGCACTGTGTAGCCATATCTGGTCTCCTATATATTAGGACAAGTACTAAGGGTGCACTGTGTAGTCACGTCTGGGTCCCCTGCATATTAGGACAAGTACTAAAGGTGCACTGTGTAGTCATGTCTGGCTCCCTATATATTAGGACAAGTACTAAGGGTGCACTGTGTAGTCATGTCTGGGTCTCCTGTATATTAGGACAAGTACTAAGGGTGCACTGTGTAGCCATGTCTGGTCCCCTATATATTAGGACAAGTACTAAAGGTGCACTGTGTAGCCATATTGGGTCTCCTTTATATTAGGACAAGTACTAAGGGTGCACTGTGTAGCCATATCTGGTCTCCTATATATTAGGACAAGTACTAAGGCTGCACTGTGTAGTCATGTCTGGGTCCCTATATATTAGGACAAGTACTAAGGGTGCACTGTGTAGCCATGTCTGAGTCCCTATATATTAGGATAAGTACTAAGGCTGTACTGTGTAGCCATGTCTGCGCCCATTATGTATTAGGACAAGTACTAAGGGTGCCCTGTGTAGCCATGTCTGGGTCTCCTATATATTAGAACAAGTACTAAGGGTGCACTGTGTAGTCATGTCTGGGTCTCCTGTATATTAGGACAAGTACTAACTGTGCCCTGTGGAGCCATGTCTGGTCCCCTATATATTAGGATAAGTACTAAGGGTGCACTGTGTAGCCATGTCTGGGCCCCCTGTATATTAGGACAAGTACTAAGGGGGCACTGTGTAGCCATGTCTGGTCCCCTATATATTAGGACAAGTACTAAGGGTGTACTGTGTAGTCATGTCTGGGTCCCCTGTGTATTAGGACAAGCATTAGGGTGCACTGTGTAGTCATGTCTGGGTCCCCTATATATTAGGACAAGTACTAAGGGTGCACTGTGTAGTCATGTCTGGGTCCCCTATATATTAGGACAAGTACTAAGGGTGCACTGTGTAGCCATGTCTTGGTCCCCTGCATATTAGGACAAGTACTAAGGGTGCACTGTGTAGCCATGTCTGGTCTCCTATATATTAGGACAAGTACTAAGGGTGCACTGTGTAGCCATGTCTTGGTCCCCTGCATATTAGGACCAGTACTAAGGGTGCACTGTGTAGCCATATCTGGTCTCCTATATATTTGGACAAGTACTAAGGGTGCACTGTGTAGCCATGTCTGGTCTCCTATATATTAGGACAAGTACTAAGGGTGCACTGTGTAGCCATGTCTGGGTCCCCTGCATATTAGGACAAGTACTAAGGGTGCACTGTGTACCCATATCTGGTCTCCTATATATTAGGACAAGTACTAAGGGTGCACTGTGTAGCCATATCTGGTCTCCTGTATATTAGGACAAGTACTAAGGGTGCACTGTGTAGCCATATCTGGTTTCCTATATATTAGGACAAGTACTAAGGGTGCACTGTGTAGTCATGTCTGGGTCTCCTGTATATTAGGACAAGTACTAAGGGTGCACTGTGTACCCATATCTGGTCTCCTATATATTAGGACAAGTACTAAGGGTGCACTGTGTAGTCATGTCTGGTTTCCTGTATATTAGGATAAGTACTAAGGGTGCACTGTGTAGTCATATCTGGGTCCCTATATATTAGGACAAGTACTAAGGGTGCACTGTGTAGCCATGTCTGGGTCCCTATATATTAGGACAAGTACTAAGGGTGCACTGTGTAGCCATATCTGGTCTCCTATATATTATGACAAGTACTAAGGGTGCACTGTGTAGCCATGTCTGGGCCCCTATATATTAGGACAAGTACTAAGGGTGCCCCGTGTAGCCATATATAGTCTCCTATATATTAGGACAAGTACTAAGGGTGCACTGTGTAGCCATATCTGGTCTCCTATATATTAGGACAAGTACTAAGGGTGCACTGTGTAGCCATGTCTTTGTTCCCCTGCATATTAGGACAAGTACTAAGGGTGCACTGTGTAGCCATCTCTGTGCCCCTTATGTATTAGAACAAGTACTAAGGGTGCACTGTGTAGCCATGTCTGGGTCCCCTATATATTAGGACAAGTACTAAGGGTGCACTATGTAGCCATGTCTGGGCCCCCTGTATATTAGGACAAGTACTAAGGGTGCACTGTAGTCATGTCTGGGTCTACTATATATTAGGACAAGTACTAAGGGTGCACTGTGTAGCCATAACTGGTCTCCTGTATATTAGGACAAGTACTAAGGGTGCACTGTGTAGCCATGTCTGGTCTCCTATATATTAGGACAAGTACTAAGGGTGCACTGTGTAGCCATGACTTTGTTCCCCTGCATATTAGAACAAGTACTAAGGGTGCACTGTGTAGCCATGTCTGGGTCCCCTATATATTAGGACAAGTACTAAGGGTGCACTGTGTACACATATCTGGTCTCCTATATATTAGGACAAGTACTAAGGGTGCACTGTGTACCCATATCTGGTCTCCTATATATTAGGACAAGTACTAAGCGTGCACTGTGTACCCATATCTGGTCTCCTATATATTAGGACAAGTACTAAGGGTGCACTGTGTAGTCATGTCTGGTTTCCTGTATATTAGGATAAGTACTAAGGGTGCACTGTGTAGTCATATCTGGGTCCCTATATATTAGGACAAGTACTAAGGGTGCACTGTGTAGCCATGTCTGGGTCCCTATATATTAGGACAAGTACTAAGGGTGCACTGTGTAGCCATGTCTTTGTTCCCCTGCATATTAGGACAAGTACTATGGGTGTACTGTGTAGCCATGTCTTGGTCCCCTGCATATTAAGACAAGTACTAAGGGTGCACTGTGTAGCCATATCTGGTCTCCTATATATTAGGACAAGTACTAAGGCTGTACTGTGTAGTCATGTCTGGGTCCCCTATATATTAGGACAAGTACTAAGGGTGCACTGTGTAGTCATGTCTGGGTCCCTATATATTAGGACAAGTACTAAGGGTGCACTGTGTAGCCATGTCTTGGGCCTCTTATGTATTAGGACAAGTACTAAGGGTGCACTGTGTAGTCATGTCTGGGTTCCCTATATATTAGGACAAGTACTAAGGGTGCACTGTGTAGTCATGTCTGGGTCCCTATATATTAGGACAAGTACTAAGGGTGCACTATGTAGTCACGTTGGGTCCCTATATATTAGGACAAGTACTAAGGGTGCACTGTGTAGCCATGTCTTGGGCCCCTTATGTATTAGGACAAGTACTAAGGGTGCACTGTGTAGCCATGTGTGGGTCCCCTATATATTAGGACAAGTACTAAGGCTGCACTGTCTAGTCATGTATGGGTCTCCTGTATATTAGGACAAGTACTAAGGGTGCACTGTGTAGCCATATCTGGTCTCCTATATATTAAGACAAGTACTAAGGGTGCACTGTGTAGTCATGTCTGGTCTCCTGTATATTGGGATAAGTACTAAGGGTGCACTGTGTAGTCATGTCTGGGTCCCTATACATTAGGACAATACTAAGGGTGCACTGTGTAGCCATGTCTGGGTCCCTACATATTAGGACAAGTACTAAGGGTGCACTGTGTAGTCATGTCTGGGTCTCCTGTATATTAGGATAAGTACTAAGCGTGCACTGTGTAGTCATCTATGGGTCCCTATATATTAGGACAAGTACTAAGGGTGCACTGTGTAGTCATGTCTGGGTCCCTATATATTAGGACAAGTTCTAAGGGTGCACTGTGTAGTCATGTCTGGGTCCCTCTATATTAGGACAAGTACTAAGGGTGCACTGTGTAGTCATGTCTGGTCTCCTATATATTAGGACAAGTTCTAAGGGTGCACTGTGTAGTCATGTCTGGGTCCCCTATATATTAGGACAAGTACTAAGGGTGCACTGTGTAGCCATGTCTTGGGCCCCTTATGTATTAGGACAAGTACTAAGGGTGCACTGTGTAGTCATGTCTGGGTTCCCTATATATTAGGACAAGTACTAAGGGTGCACTGTGTAGTCATGTCTGGGTCTCCTGTATATTAGGACAAGTACTAAGGGTGCACTGTGTAGCCATGTCTGAGTCCCTATATATTAGAACAAGTACTAACTGTGCCCTGTGGAGCCATGTCTGGTCTCCTATATATTAGGACAAGTACTAAGGGTGCACTGTGTAGCCATATCTGGTCTCCTATATATTAGGACAAGTACTAAGGGTGCACTGTGTAGCCATGTCTGAGTCCCTATATATTAGAACAAGTACTAACTGTGCCCTGTGGAGCCATGTCTGGGTCTCCTATATATTAGGACAAGTACTAAGGGTGCACTGTGTAGTCATGTCTGGGTCCCCTATATATTAGGACAAGTACTAAGGGTGCCCTGTGTAGCCACGTCTTGGTCCCCTGCATATTAGGACAAGTACTAAGGGTGCACTGTGTAGCCATGTCTGGGTCCCCATATATATTAGGACAAGCACTAAGGGTGCCCTGTGTAGCCACGTCTTGGTCCCCTGCATATTAGGACAAGTACTAAGGGTGCACTGTGTAGCCATATTCGGTCTCCTATATATTAGGACAAGTACTAAGGGTGCACTGTGTAGCCATATCTGGTCTCCTATATATTAGGACAAGTACTAGGGGTGCACTGTGTAGCCATGTCTGGGCCCCTATATATTAGGACAAGTACTAAGGGTGCCCTGTGTAGCCATATCTAGTCTCCTATATATTAGGACAAGTACTAAGGGTGCACTGTGTAGCCATATCTGGTCTCCTATATATTAGGACAAGTACTAAGGGTGCACTGTGTAGCCATGTCTTTGTTCCCCTGCATATTAGGACAAGTACTAAGGGTGCACTGTGTAGCCATGTCTGTGCCCCTTATGTATTAGAACAAGTACTAAGGGGGCACTGTGTAGCCATGTCTGGGTCCCCTATATATTAGGACAAGTACTAAGGGTGCACTGTGTAGCCATGTCTGGGCCCCCTGTATATTAGGACAAGTACTAAGGGTGCACTGTAGTCATGTCTGGGTCTACTATATATTAGGACAAGTACTAAGGGTGCACTGTATCGCCAGAACTGGTCTCCTGTATATTAGGACAAGTACTAAGGGTGCACTGTGTAGCCTTGTCTGGTCTCCTATATATTAGGACAAGTACTAAGGGTGCACTGTGTAGCCATATTGGGTCTCCTATATATTAGGACAAGTACTAAGGGTGCACTGTGTAGCCATATCTGGTCTCCTATATATTAGGACAAGTACCAAGGGTGCACTGTGTACCCATATCTGGTCTCCTATATATTAGGACAAGTACCAAGGGTGCACTGTGTACCCATGTCTGGGTCTCCTATATATTAGGACAAGTACTAAGGGTGCACTGTGTAGCCATATTGGGTCTCCTATATATTAGGACAAGTACTAAGGGTGCACTGTGTACCCATATCTGGTCTCCTATATATTAGGACAAGTACCAAGGGTGCACTGTGTACCCATATCTGGTCTCCTATATATTAGGACAAGTACTAAGGGTGCACTGTGTAGTCATGTCTGGTCTCCTGTATATTAGGATAAGTACAAAGGGTGCACTGTGTAGTCAAATCTGGGTCCCTATATATTAGGACAAGTACTAAGGGTGCACTGTGTAGTCATGTCTGGTCTCCTGTATATTAGGATAAGTACAAAGGGTGCACTGTGTAGCCATGTCTGGGTCCCTATATATTAGGACAAGTACTAAGGGTGCACTGTGTAGCCATGTCTTTGTTCCCCTGCATATTAGGACAAGTACTATGGGTGTACTGTGTAGCCATGTCTTGGACCCCTGCATATTAAGACAAGTACTAAGGGTGCACTGTGTAGCCATGTCTGGTCTCCTATATATTAGGACAAGTACTGAGGGTGCACTGTGTAGCCATGTCTTTGTTCCCCTGCATATTAGGACAAGTACTATGGGTGTACTGTGTAGCCATGTCTTGGTCCCCTGCATATTAAGACAAGTACTAAGGGTGCACTGTGTAGTCATGTCTGGTTCCCTATATATTAGGACAATTACTATGGGTGCACTGTGTAGTCATGTCGGGGTCCCTATATATTAGGACAAGTAGTAAGGGTGCACTGTGTAGCCATGTCCTTGGCCCCTTATGTATTAGGACAAGTACTAAGGGTGGCCTGTGTAGCCATGTCTGAGTCCCTATATATTAGAACAAGTACTAACTGTGCTCTGTGGAGCCATGTCTGGTTCCCTATATTTTAGGACAAGTACTAAGGGTGCACTGTGTAGCCATGTCTGGTCCCCTATATATTAGGACAAGTACTAAGGGTGCCCTGTGTAGCCATATCTTGGTCTCCCATATATTAGGACAAGTACTAAAGGTGCACTGTGTAGCCATGTCTGGGTCTCCTATATATTAGGACAAGTACTAAGGGTGCCCTGTGTAGCCATGTCTGGGTCTCCTATATATTAGTATAAGTACTAAGGGTGCCCTGTGTAGTCATGGCTTGGTCCCCTGCATATTAGGACAAGTACTAAGGGTGCTCTGTGTAGCCATGTCTTTGTTCCCCTGCATATTAGAACAAGTACTAAGGGTGCACTGTGTACCCATATCTGGTCTCCTACATATTAGGACAAGTACAAAGGGTGCACTGTGTAGTCATGTCTGGGTCCCTATATATTAGGACAAGTACTAAGGGTGCACTGTGTAGTCATGTCTGGCCCCCTATATATTAGGACAAGTACTAAGCGTGCACTGTGTAGCCATGTCTGGGTCTCCTGTATATAACGACAAGTACTAAGGGTGCACTGTGTAGCCATATTGGGTTTCCTATATATTAGGACAAGTACTAAGGGTGCACTGAGTAGTCATGTCTGGCCCCCTATATATTAGGACAAGTACTAAGGGTGCACTGTATAGCCATGTCTGGTCTCCTATATATTAGGACAAGTACTAAGGGTGCACTGTGTACCCATATCTGGTCTCCTATATATTAAGATAAGTACTAAGAGTGCACTGTGTAGCCATGTCTGGGTCCCTATATATTAGGATAAGTACTAAGGGTGCACTGTGTAGTCATATCAGGGTCCCTATATATTAGGACAAGTACTAAGGGTGCACTGTGTAGCCATGTCTGGGTCCCTATATATTAGGACAAGTACTAAGGGTGCACTGTGTAGCCATGTCTTTGTTCCTCTGCATATTAGGACAAGTACTATGGGTGTACTGTGTAGCCATGTCTTGGTCCCCTGCATATTAAGACATGTACTAAGGGTGCATTGTGTAGCCATGTCTGGTCTCCTATATATTAGGACAAGTACTAAGGCTGTACTGTGTAGTCATGTCTGGGTCCCCTATATATTAGGACAAGTACTAAGGTGCACTGTGTAGTCATGTTGGGGTCCCTATATATTAGGACAAGTACTAAGGGTGCACTGTGTAGCCATGTCTTGGGCCCCTTATGTATTAGGACAAGTACTAAGGGTGCCCTGTGTAGCCATGTCTGAGTCCCTATATATTAGAACAAGTACTAACTGTGCTCTGTGGAGCCATGTCTGGTTCCCTATTTATTAGTATAAGTACTAAGGGTGCACTGTGTAGCCATGTCTGGTCTCCTATATATTAGGACAAGTACTAAGTGTGCACTGTGTAGTCATGTCTTGGTCCCCTGCATATTAGGACAAGTACTAAGGGTGCTCTGTGTAGCCATGTCTTTGTTCCCTTGCATATTAGAACAAGTACTAAGGGTGCACTGTGTAGCCATGTCTGGGTCCCCTATATATTAGGACAAGTACCAAAGGTGCACTGTGTACCCATATCTGGTCTCCTATATATTAGGACAAGTACAAAGTGTGCACTGTGTAGTCATATCTGGGTTCCTATATATTAGGACCAGTACTAAGGGTGCACTGTGTAGCCATGTCTGGGTCCCTATATATTAGGACAAGTACTAAGGGTGCACTGTGTAGTCATGTCTGGGTCTCCTGTATATTAGGATAAGTACTAAGGGTGCACTGTGTAGTCATGTCTGGGTCCCTATATATTAGGACAAGTACTAAGGGTGCACTGTGTAGCCATGTCCGGGTCCCTATATATTAGGACAAGTAATAAGGGTGCACTGTGTAGCCATGTCTGGGTCCCCTATATATTAGGACAAGTACTAAGGGTGTACTGTGTAGCCATGTCTGGTCCCCTATATATTAGGACAAGTACTAAGGGTGCACTGTGTAGCCATGTCTGGGTCCCTATATATTAGGACAAGTACTAAGGGTGCACTGTGTAGTCATGTCTGGGTCCCTATATATTAGGACAAGTACTAAGGGTGCCCTGTGGAGCCATGTCTGGTCTCCTATATATTAGGACAAGTACTAAGGGTGCACTGTGTAGCCATGTCTGGTCTCCTATATATTGGGACAAGTACTAAGGGTGCACTGTGTAGCCATGTCTGGGTCTCCTATATATTAGGACAAGTACTAAGGGTGCACTGTGTACCCATATCTGGTCTCCTATATATTAGGACAAGTACTAACGGTACACTGTGTACCCATATCTGGTCTCCTATATATTAGGACAAGTACCAAGGGTGCACTGTGTACCCATATCTGGTCTCCTATATATTAGGACAAGTACCAAGGGTGCATTGTGTACCCTTATCTGGTCTCCTATATATTAGGACAAGTACTAAGGGTGCACTGTGTAGTCATGTCTGGTCTCCTGTATATTAGGATAAGTACAAAGGGTGCACTGTGTAGTCATATCAGGGTCCCTATATATTAGGATAAGTACTAAGGGTGCACTGTGTAGCCATGTCTGGGTCCCTATATATTAGGACAAGTACTAAGGGTGCACTGTGTAGCCATGTCTTTGTTCCCCTGCATATTAGGACAAGTACTATGGGTGTACTGTGTAGCCATGTCTTGGTCCCCTGCATATTAAGACAATTACTAAGGGTGCACTGTGTAGCCATATCTGGTCTCCTATATATTAGGACAAGTACTAAGGCTGTATTGTGTAGCCATGTCTGGGACTCCTATATATTAGGACAAGTACTAAGGCTGCACTGTGTAGTCATGTCGGGGTCCCTATATATTAGGACAAGTACTATGGGTGCACTGTGTAGCCATGTCTTGGGCTCCTTATGTATTAGGACAAGTACTAAGGGTGCCCTGTGTAGCCATGTCTGAGTCCCTATATATTAGAACATGTACTAACTGTGCTCTGTGGAGCCATGTCTGGTTCCCTATATATTAGGACAAGTACTAAGGGTGCACTGTGTAGCCATATCTGGTCTCCTATATATTAGGATAAGTACTTAGGGTGCCCTGTGTAGTCATGTCTGGGTCCCTATATTTTAGGACAAGTACTAAGCGTGCACTGTGTAGCAATATCTGGGTCCCCTGCATATTAGGACTAGTACTAAGGGTGCACTGTGTAGCCATATCTTTGTTCCCCTGCATATTAGGAAAAGTACTAAGGGTGCACTGTGTAGTCATGTCTGGCCCCCTATATATTAGGACAAGTACTAAGGGTGCACTGTGTAGCAATATCTGGGTCCCCTGCATATTAGGACAAGTACTAAGGGAGCACTGTGTAGCCATATCTGGTCTCCTATAAATTAGGATAAGTACTAAGGGTGCCCTGTGTAATCATGTCTGGGTCCCTATATATTAGGATAAGTACTAAGGGTGCACTGTGTAGCCATGTCTGGGTCCCTATATATTAGGACAAGTACTAAGGGTGCACTGTGTAGCCATGTCTGAGTCCCTATATATTAGACCAAGTACTAAGGGTGCACTGTGTAGTCATATTGGGTCTCCTATATATTAGGACAAGAACTAAGGGTGCCCTGTGTAGCCATGTCTTGGTCCCCTGCATATTAAGACAAGTACTAAGGCTGTACTGTGTAGCCATGTCTGCGCCCTTATGTATTAGGACAAGTACTAAGGGTGCACTGTGTAGCCATATCTGGGTCTCCTATATATTAGGACAAGTACTAAGGGTGCACTGTGTAGCCATATTGGGTCTCCTATATATTAGGACAAGTACTAAGTCTATACTGTGTACCCATATCTGGTCTCCTATATATTAGGACAAGTACCAAGGGTGCACTGTGTACCCATATCTGGTCTACTATATATTAGGACAAGTACCAAGGGTGCACTGTGTACCCATATCTGGTCTCCTATATATTAGGACAAGTACCAAGGGTGCACTGTGTACCCATATCTTGTCTCCTATATATTAGGAGAAGTACTAAGGGTGCACTGTGTAGCCATATCTGGTCTCCTATATATTAGGATAAGTACTAAGGGTGCCCTGTGTAGTCATGTCTGGGTCCCTATATATTAGGATAAGTACTAAGGGTGCACTGTGTAGCCATGTCTGGGTCCCTATATATTAGGACAAGTACTAAGGGTTCACTGTGTAGCCATGTCTTTGTTCCCCTGCATATTAGGACAAGTACTATGGGTGTACTGTGTAGCCATGCCTTGGTCCCCTGCATATTAAGACAAGTACTAAGGGTGCACTGTGTAGCCATATCTGGTCTCCTATATATTAGGACAAGTACTAAGGCTGTATTGTGTAGCCATGTCTGGGACTCCTATATATTAGGACAAGTACTAAGGCTGCACTGTGTAGTCATGTCGGGGTCCCTATATATTAGGACAAGTACTATGGGTGCACTGTGTAGCCATGTCTTGGGCTCCTTATGTATTAGGACAAGTACGAAGGGTGCCCTGTGTAGCCATGTCTGAGTCCCTATATATTAGAACATGTACTAACTGTGCTCTGTGGAGCCATGTCTTGTTCCCTATATATTAGGACAAGTACTAAGGGAGCACTGTGTAGCCATATCTGGTCTCCTATATATTAGGATAAGTACTTAGGGTGCCCTGTGTAGTCATGTCTGGGTCCCTATATTTTAGGACAAGTACTAAGCGTGCACTGTGTAGCAATATCTGGGTCCCCTGCATATTAGGACAAGTACTAAGGGAGCACTGTGTAGCCATATCTGGTCTCCTATATTTTAGGATAAGTACTTAGGGTGCCCTGTGTAGTCATGTCTGGGTCCCTATATTTTAGGACAAGTACTAAGCGTGCACTGTGTAGCAATATCTGGGTCCCCTGCATATTAGGACTAGTACTAAGGGTGCACTGTGTAGCCATATCTTTGTTCCCCTGCATATTAGGAAAAGTACTAAGGGTGCACTGTGTAGTCATGTCTGGCCCCCTATATATTAGGACAAGTACTAAGGGTGCACTGTGTAGCAATATCTGGGTCCCCTGCATATTAGGACAAGTACTAAGGTAGCACTGTGTACCCATATCTGGTCTCCTATATATTAGGATAAGTACTAAGGGTGCCCTGTGTAATCATGTCTGGGTCCCTATATATTAGGATAAGTACTAAGGGTGCACTGTGTAGCCATGTCTGGGTCCCTATATATTAGGACAAGTACTAAGGGTGCACTGTGTAGCCATGTCTGAGTCCCTATATATTAGACCAAGTACTAAGGGTGCACTGTGTAGTCATATTGGGTCTCCTATATATTAGGACAAGAACTAAGGGTGCCCTGTGTAGCCATGTCTCGGTCCCCTGCATATTAAGACAAGTACTAAGGCTGTACTGTGTAGCCATGTCTGCGCCCTTATGTATTAGGACAAGTACTAAGGGTGCACTGTGTAGCCATATTGGGTCTCCTATATATTAGGACAAGTACTAAGTCTATACTGTGTACCCATATCTGGTCTCCTATATATTAGGACAAGTACCAAGGGTGCACTGTGTACCCATATCTGGTCTCCTATATATTAGGACAAGTACCAAGGGTGCACTGTGTACCCATATCTGGTCTCCTATATATTAGTACAAGTACCAAGGGTGCACTGTGTACCCATATTTTGTCTCCTATATATTAGGAGAAGTACTAAGGGTGCACTGTGTAGCCATATCTCGTCTCCTATATATTAGGATAAGTACTAAGGGTGCCCTGTGTAGTCATGTCTGGGTCCCTATGTATTAGGATAAGTACTAAGGGTGCACTGTGTAGCCATGTCTGGGTCCCTATATATTAGGACAAGTACTAAGGGTGCACTGTGTAGCCATGTCTTTGTTCCCCTGCATATTAGGACAAGTACTATGGGTGTACTGTGTAGCCATGCCTTGGTCCCCTGCATATTAAGACAAGTACTAAGGGTGCACTGTGTAGCCATATCTGGTCTCCTATATATTAGGACAAGTACTAAGGCTGTATTGTGTAGCCATGTCTGGGACTCCTATATATTAGGACAAGTACTAAGGCTGCACTGTGTAGTCATGTCGGGGTCCCTATATATTAGGACAAGTACTATGGGTGCCCTGTGTAGCCATGTCTGAGTCCCTATATATTAGAACAAGTACTAACTGTGCTCTGTGGAGCCATGTCTGGTTCCCTATATATTAGGACAAGTACTAAGGGAGCACTGTGTAGCCATATCTGGTCTCCTATATATTAGGATAAGTACTAAGGGTGCACTGTGTAGCCATGTCTGGGTCCCTATATATTAGGACAAGTACTAAGGGTGCACTGTGTAGCCATGTCTGAGTCCCTATATATTAGACCAAGTACTAAGGGTGCACTGTGTAGTCATATTGGGTCTCCTATATATTAGGACAAATACTAAGGGTGCCCTGTGTAGCCATGTCTTGGTCCCCTGCATATTAAGACAAGTACTAAGGCTGTACTGTGTAGCCATGTCTGCGCCCTTATGTATTAGGACAAGTACTAAGGGTGCACTGTGTAGCCATATCTGGGTCTCCTATATATTAGGACAAGTACTAAGTCTGTACTGTGTACCCATATCTGGTCTCCTATATATTAGGACAAGTACCAAGGGTGCACTGTGTACCCATATCTGGTCTCCTATATATTAGGACAAGTACCAAGGGTGCACTGTGTACCCATATCTGGTCTCCTATATATTAGGACAAGTACCAAGGGTGCACTGTGTACCCATATCTTGTCTCCTATATATTAGGAGAAGTACTAAGGGTGCACTGTGTAGTCATGTCTGGTCTCCTATATATTAGGACAAGTACCAAGGGTGCACTGTGTACCCATATCTTGTCTCCTATATATTAGGAGAAGTGCTAAGGGTGCACTGTGTAGCCATGTCTGGGTCCCTATATATTAGGACAAGTACTATGGGTGTACTGTGTAGCCATGTCTTGGTCCCCTGCATATTAAGACAAGTACTAAGGGTGCACTGTGTACCCACATCTGGTCTCCTATATATTAGGACAAGTACCAAGGGTGCACTGTGTACCCATATCTGGTGTCCTATATATTAGGACAAGTACTAAGGGTGCACTGTGTAGTCATGTCTGGGTCCCTATATATTAGGACAAGTACTAAGGGTGCACTGTGTAGCCATGTCTGGGTCCCTATATATTAGGACAAGTACTAAGGGTGCACTGTGTAGCCATATCTGGGTCCCTATATATTAGGACAAGTACTAAGGGTGCACTGTGTAGTCATGTCTGGGTCTCCTGTATATTAGGACAAGTACTAAGGGTGCACTGTGTAGCCATGTCTTGGTCCTCTGCATATTAGGACAAGTACTAAGGGTGCACTGTGTAGCCATATCTGGTCTCCTATATATTAGGACAAGTACTAAGGGTGCACTGTGTAGCCATGTCTGGGTCTCCTGTATATTAGGACAAGTACTAAGGGTGCATTGTATAGCCATGTCTGGTTCCCTATATATTAGGACAAGTACTAAGGGTGCACTGTGTAGCCATGTCTGGTCCCCTATATATTAGGACAAGTACTAAGGGTGCACTGTGTAGCCATGTCTTGGTCTCCCATATATTAGGACAAGTACTATGGGTGCACTGTATAGCCATGTCTTGGTCCCCTGCATATTAGGACAAGTACTAAGGGTGCACTGTGTAGCCATGTCTGGTCTCCTATATATTAGGACAAGTACTATGGGTGCACTGTATAGCCATGTCTTGGTCCCCTGCATATTAGGACAAGTACTAAGGGTGCACTGTGTAGCCATGTCTGGTCCCCTATATATTAGGACAAGTACTAAGGGTGCACTGTGTACCCATATCTGCTCTCCTATATATTAGGACAAGTACCAAGGGTGCACTGTGTACCCATTTCTGGTGTCCTATATATTAGGACAAGTACTAAGGGTGCACTGTGTAGTCATGTCTGGGTCCCTATATATTAGGACAAGTACTAAGGGTGCACTGTGTAGCCATGTCTGGGTCCCTATATATTAGGACAAGTACTAAGGGTGCACTGTGTAGTCATGTCTGGGTCTCCTGTGTATTAGGACAAGTACTAAGGGTGCACTGTGTAGCCATGTCTTGGTCTCCTGCATATTAGGACAAGTACTAAGGGTGCACTGTGTAGCCATATCTGGTCTCCTATATATTAGGAGAAGTACTAAGGGTGCCCTGTGTAGCCATGTCTGGGTCTCCTGTATATTAGGACAAGTACTAAGAGTGCACTGTGTAGTCATGTCTGGGTCCCTATATATTAGACCAAGTACTAAATGTGCCCTGTGGAGCCATGTCTGGGTCTCCTATATATTAGGACAAGTACTAAGGGTGCACTGTGTAGCCATATTGTGTCTCCTATATATTAGGACAAGTACCAAGGGTTCACTGTGTACCCATATCTTGTCTCCTATATATTAGGAGAAGTACTAAGGGTGCACTGTGTAGTCATGTCTGGTCTCCTATATATTAGGACAAGTACTAAGGGTGCACTGTGTAGCCATACTTTGTTACCCTGCATATTAGGACAAGTACTAAGGGTGCACTGTGTAGTCATGTCTGTGTCTCCTATATATTAGGACAAGTATTAAGGGTGCACTGTGTAGCCATATTGGGTCTCCTATATATTAGGACAAGTACTAATGGTGCACTGTGTAGTCATGTCTGGGTCTCCTGTATATTAGGACAAGTACTAAGGGTGCCCTATGTAGCCATATTGGGTCCCCTGCATATTAGGACAAGTACTAAGGGTGCACTGTGTAGCCATATCTGGTCCCCTATATATGAGGACAAGTACTAAGGGTGCACTGTGTAGCCATATCTGGTCTCCTATATATTAGGACAAGTACTAAGGGTGCACTGTGTAGCCATGTCTGGTCTCCTATATATTAGGACAAGTACTAAGGGTGCACTGTGTAGCCATATCTGGTCTCCTATATATTAGGACAAGTACTAAGCGTGCACTGTGTAGCAATATCTGGGTCCCCTGCATATTAGGACAAGTACTAAGGGTGCACTGTGTAGCCATATCTTTGTTCCCCTGCATATTAGGAAAAGTACTAAGGGTGCACTGTGTAGTCATGTCTGGCCCCCTATATATTAGGACAATTACTAAGGGTGCACTGTGTAGCAATATCTGGGTCCCCTGCATATTAGGACAAGTACTAAGGGTGCACTGTGTAGCCATGTCTGGGTCCCTAAATATTAGGACAAGTACTAAGGGTGCACTGTGTAGCCATGTCTGAGTCCCTATATATTAGACCAAGTACTAAGGGTGCACTGTGTAGTCATATTGGGTCTCCTATATATTAGGACAAGTACTAAGGGTGCCCTGTGTAGCCATGTCTTGGTCCCCTGCATATTAAGACAAGTACTAAGGCTGTACTGTGTAGCCATGTCTGCGCCCTTATGTATTAGGACAAGTACTAAGGGTGCACTGTGTAGCCATATCTGGGTCTCCTATATATTAGGACAAGTACTAAGTCTGTACTGTGTACCCATATCTGGTCTCCTATATATTAGGACAAGTACCAAGGGTGCACTGTGTACCCATATCTGGTCTCCTATATATTAGGACAAGTACCAAGGGTGCACTGTGTACCCATATCTTGTCTCCTATATATTAGGAGAAGTACTAAGGGTGCACTGTGTAGTCATGTCTGGTCTCCTATATATTAGGACAAGTACCAAGGGTGCACTGTGTACCCATATCTTGTCTCCTATATATTAGGAGAAGTACTAAGGGTGCACTGTGTAGTCATATCTCGGTCCCTATATATTAGGACAAGTACTAAGGGTGCACTGTGTAGCCATGTCTTGGTCCCCTGCATATTAAGACAAGTACTAAGGGTGCACTGTGTAGCCATATCTGGTCTCCTATATATTAGGACAAGTACTAAGGCTGTACTGTGTAGCCATGTCTGGGTCTCCTATATACTACGACAAGTACTAAGGCTGCACTGTGTAGTCATGTCTGGGTCCCTATATATTAGGACAAGTACTAAGGGTGCACTGTGTAGTCATGTCGGGGTCCCTATATATTAGGACAAGTACTAAGGGTGCCCTGTGTAGCCATGTCTGAGTCCCTATATATTAGAACAAGTACTAACTGTGCTCTGTGGAGCCATGTCTGGTTCCATATATATTAGGACAAGTACTAAGGGTGCACTGTGTAGGCATGTCTGGTCCCCTATATATTAGGACAAGTACTAAGGGTGCACTGTGTAGCCATGTCTTGGTCCCCTGCATATTAGGACAAGTACTAAGGGTGCACTGTGTAGCCATGTCTGGTCTCCTATATATTAGGACAAGTACTAAGGGTGCACTGTGTAGCCATGTCTGGTTCCCTATATATTAGGACAAGTACTAAGGGTGCACTGTGTAGCCATGTCTGGTCCCCTATATATTAGGACAAGTACTAAGGGTGCACTGTGTAGCCATGTCTTGGTCTCCCATATATTAGGACAAGTACTATGGGTGCACTGTATAGCCATGTCTTGGTCCCCTGCATATTAGGACAAGTACTAAGGGTGCACTGTGTAGCCATGTCTGGTCTCCTATATATTAGGACAAGTACTAAGGGTGCACTGTGTAGCCATGTCTTTGTTCCCCTGCATATTAGAACAAGTACTAAGGGTGCACTGTGTAGCCATGTCTGGGTCCCCTATATATTAGGACAAGTACTAAGGGTGCACTGTGTACCCATATCTGCTCTGCTATATATTAGGACAAGTACCAAGGGTGCACTGTGTACCCATATCTGGTGTCCTATATATTAGGACAAGTACTAAGGGTGCACTGTGTTGTCATGTCTGGGTCCCTATATATTAGGACAAGTACTAAGGGTGCACTGTGTAGCCATGTCTGGGTCCCTATATATTAGGACAAGTACTAAGGGTGCACTGTGTAGTCATGTCTGGGTCTCCTGTATATTAGGACAAGTACTAAGGGTGCACTGTGTAGCCATGTCTTGGTCCCCTGCATATTAGGACAAGTACTAAGGGTGCACTGTGTAGCCATATCTGGTCTCCTATATATTAGGACAAGTACTAAGGGTGCCCTGTGCAGCCATGTCTGGGTCTCCTGTATATTAGGACAAGTACTAAGAGTGCACTGTGTAGTCATGTCTGGGTCCCTATATATTAGACCAAGTACTAAATGAGCCCTGTGGAGCCATGTCTGGGTCTCCTATATATTAGGACAAGTACTAAGGGTGCACTGTGTAGCCATATTGTGTCTCCTATATATTAGGACAAGTACCAAGGGTTCACTGTGTACCCATATCTTGTCTCCTATATATTAGGAGAAGTACTAAGGGTGCACTGTGTAGTCATGTCTGGTCTCCTATATATTAGGACAAGTACCAAGGGTGCACTGTGTACCCATATCTTGTCTCCTATATATTAGGAGAAGTACTAAGGGTGCACTGTGTAGTCATGTCTGGTCTCCTGTATATTAGGATAAGCACAAAGGTTGCACTGTGTAGTCATATCTCGGTCCCTATATATTAGGACAAGTACTAAGGGTGCACTGTGTAGCCATATCTGGTCTCCTATATATTAGGACAAGTACTAAGTCTGTACTGTGTAGCCATGTCTGGGTCTCCTATATACTACGACAAGTACTAAGGCTGCACTGTGTAGTCATGTCTGGGTCCCTATATATTAGGACAAGTACTAAGGGTGCACTGTGTAGTCATGTCGGGGTCCCTATATATTAGGACAAGTACTAAGGGTGCCCTGTGTAGCCATGTCTGAATCCCTATATATTAGAACAAGTACTAACTGTGCTCTGTGGAGCCATGTCTGGTTCCATATATATTAGGACAAGTACTAAGGGTGCACTGTGTAGCCATGTCTGGTCCCCTATATATTAGGACAAGTACTAAGGATGCACTGTGTAGCCATGTCTTGGTCCCCTGCATATTAGGACAAGTACTAAGGGTGCACTGTGTAGCCACCTCTGGTCATCTATATATTAGGATAAGTACTAACTGTGCTCTGTGGAGCCATGTCTGGTTCCCTATATATTAGGACAAGTACTAAGGGTGCACTGTGTAGCCATGTCTGGTCCCCTATATATTAGGACAAGTACTAAGGGTGCACTGTGTAGCCATGTCTTGGTCTCCCATATATTAGGACAAGTACTATGGGTGCACTGTGTAGCCATGTCTTGGTCCCCTGCATATTAGGACAAGTACTAAGGGTGCACTGTGTAGCCATGTCTGGTCTCCTATATATTAGGACAAGTACTAAGGGTGCACTGTTTAGCCATATTGTGTCTCCTATATATTAGGACAAGTACTAAGGGTGCCCTGTGTAGCCATGTCTTGGTCCCCTGCATATTAAGACAAGTACTAAGGCTGTACTGTGTAGCCATGTCTGCGCCCTTATGTATTAGGACAAGTACTAAGGGTGCACTGTGTAGCCATAACTGGGTCTCCTATATATTAGGACAAGTACTAAGGGTGCACTGTGTAGCCATATTGGGTCTCCTATATATTAGGACAAGTACTAAGTCTGTACTGTGTACCCATATCTGGTCTCCTATATATTAGGACAAGTACCAAGGGTGCACTGTGTACCCATATCTGGTCTCCTATATATTAGGACAAGTACCAAGGGTGCACTGTGTAGTTATATCTCGGTCCCTATATATTAGGACAAGTACTATGGGTGCACTGTGTACCCATATCTGGTCTCCTATATATTAGGACAAGTACTAAGGGTGCACTGTGTAGTCATATCTCGGTCCCTATATATTAGGACAAGTACTAAGGGTGCACTGTGTAGCCATGTCTGGGTCCCTATATATTAGGACAAGTACTAAGGGTGCACTGTGTAGCCATGTCTTTGTTCCCCTGCATATTAGGACAAGTACTATGGGTGTACTGTGTAGCCATGTCTTGGTCCCCTGCATATTAAGACAAGTACTAAGGGTGCACTGTGTAGTCATGTCTGGGTCCCTATATATTACGACAAGTACTAAGGCTGCACTGTGTAGTCCTGTCTGGGTCCCTATATATTAGGACAAGTACTAAGGGTGCACTGTGTAGTCATGTCGGGGTCCCTATATATTAGGACAAGTACTAAGGGTGCACTGTGTAGCCATGTCTTGCGCCCCTTATGTATCAGGACAAGTACTAAGGGTGCCCTGTGTAGCCATGTCTGAGTCCCTATATATTAGAACAAGTACTAACTGTGCTCTGTGTAGCCATGTCTGGTCCCCTATATATTAGGACAAGTACTAAGGGTGCACTGTGTAGCCATGTCTTGGTCCCCTGCATATTAGGACAAGTACTAAGGGTGCACTGTGTAGCCATGTCTGGTCTCCTATATATTAGGACAAGTACTAAGGGTGCACTGTGTAGCCATGTCTTTGTTCCCCTGCGTATTAGAACAAGTACTAAGGGTGCACTGGGTAGCCATGTCTGGGTCCCCTATATATTAGGACAAGTACTAAGGGTGCACTGTGTACCCATATCTGGTCTCCTATATATTAGGACAAGTACCAAGGGTGCACTGTGTACCCATATCTGGTGTCCTATATATTAGGACAAGTACTAAGGGTGCACTGTGTAGCCATGTCTGGATCCCTATATATTAGGACAAGTACTAAGGGTGCACTGTGTAGTCATGTCTGGGTCTCCTGTATATTAGGACAAGTACTAAGGGTGCACTGTGTAGCCTTGTCTTGGTCCCCTGCATATTAGGACAAGTACTAAGGGTGCACTGTGTAGCCATATCTGGTCTCCTATATATTAGGACAAGTACTAAGGGTGCACTGTGTACCCATATCTGGTCTCCTATATATTAGGACAAGTACTAAGGGTGCACTGTGTAGCCATGTCTGGTCCCCTATATATTAGGACAAGTACTAAGGGTGCACTGTGTAGCCATGTCTTGGTCCCCTGCATATTAAGACAAGTACTAAGGCTGTACTGTGTAGCCATGTCTGCGCCCTTATGTATTAGGACAAGTACTAAGGGTGCACTGTGTAGTCATGTCTGGTCTCCTGTATATTAGGATAAGTACAAAGGGTGCACTGTGTAGTCATATCTCGGTCCCTATATATTAGGACAAGTACTAAGGGTGCACTGTGTAGCCATGTCTGGGTCCCTATATATTAGGACAAGTACTATGGGTGTACTGTGTAGCCATGTCTTGGTCCCCTGCATATTAAGACAAGTACTAAGGGTGCACTGTGTAGCCATATCTGGTCTCCTATATATTAGGACAAGTACTAAGGCTGCACTGTGAAGTCATGTCGGGGTCCCTATGTATTAGGACAAGTACTAAGGGTGCACTGTGCAGCCATGTCTTGGGCCCCTTATGTATTAGGACAAGTACTAAGGGTGCCCTGTGTAGCCATGTCTGAGTCCCTATATATTAGAGCAAGTACTAACTGTGCTCTGTGGAGCCATGTCTGGTTCCCTATATATTAGGGCAAGTACTAAGGGTGCACTGTGTAGCCATGTCTGGTCCCCTATATATTAGGACAAGTACTAAGGGTGCACTGTGTAGCCATGTCTTGGTCTCCCATATATTAGGACAAGTACTATGGGTGCACTGTGTAGCCATGTCTTGGTCCCCTGCATATTAGGACAAGTACTAAGGGTGCACTGTGTAGCCATGTCTGGTCTCCTATATATTAGGACAAGTACTAAGGGTGCACTGTGTAGCCATGTCTTTGTTCCCCTGCATATTAGAACAAGTACTAAGGGTGCACTGTGTAGCCATGTCTGGGTCCCCTATATATTAGGACAAGTACTAAGGGTGCACTGTGTACCCATATCTGGTGTCCTATATATTAGGACAAGTACTAAGGGTGCACTGTGTAGTCATGTCTGGGTCCCTATATATTAGGACAAGTACTAAGGGTGCACTGTGTAGCCATGTCTGGGTCCCTATATATTAGGACAAGTACTAGGGGTGCACTGTGTAGTCATGTCTGGGTCTCCTGTATATTAGGACAAGTACTAAGGGTGTACTGTGTAGCCACGTCTTGGTCCCCTGCATATTAGGACAAGTACTAAGGGTGCACTGTGTAGCCATATCTGGTCTCCTATATATTAGGACAAGTACTAAGGGTGCACTGTGTACCCATATCTGGTCTCCTATATATTAGGACAAGTACTAAGGGTGCACTGTGTAGTCATGTCTGGGTCCCTATATATTAGGACAAGTACTAAGGGTGCACTGTGTAGCCATGTCTGGGTCCCTATATATTAGGACAAGTACTAAGGGTGCCCTGTTGAGTCATGTCTGGGTCCCTATATATTAGGACAAGTACTAAGCGTGCAATGTGTAGCCATATCTGGGTCCCCTGCATATTAGGACAAGTACTAAGGGTGCACTGTGTAGCCATATCTTTGTTCCCCTGCATATTAGGACAAGTACTAAGGGTGCACTGTGTAGCCATATCTTTGTTCCCCTGCATATTAGGACAAGTTCTAAGGGTGCACTGTGTAGCCATGTCTGGCCCCCTATATATTAGGACAAGTACTAAGGGTGCACTGTGTAGCCATATTGGGTCTCCTATATATTATGACAAGTACTAAGGGTGCCCTGTTGAGCCATGTCTGGTCTCCTATATATTAGGACAAGTACTAAGGGTGCACTGTGTACCCATATCTGGTCTCCTATATATTAGGACAAGTACTAAGGGTGCACTGTGTAGCCATGTCTTGGTCCCCTGCATATTAAGACAAGTACTAAGGGTGCACTGTGTAGTCATGTCTGGTCTCCTGTATATTAGGATAAGTATTAAGGGTGCACTGTGTAGTCATATCTGGTCTCCTGTATATTAGGATAAGTACTAAGGGTGCACTGTGTAGCCATGTCTGGTCTCCTATATATTAGGACAAGTACTAAGGGTGCACTGTGTAGCCATATTGGGTCTCCTATATATTAGGACAAGTACTAAGTCTGTACTGTGTAGCCATGTCTGCGCGCCTCATGTATTAGAACAAGTACTAAGGGTGCACTGTGTAGCCATGTCTGGGCCCCCTGTATATTAGGACAAGTACTAAGGGTGCACTGTGTAGCCATGTCTGGGTCCCCTATATATTAGGACAAGTACTAAGGGTGCACTGTGTAGCCATATCTGGTCTCCTATATATTAGGACAAGTACCAAGGGTGCACTGTGTAGCCATATTGGGTCCCCTGTGTATTAGGACAAGCATTAGGGTGCACTGTGTAGTCATGTCAGGGTCTCCTGTATATTAGGACAAGTACTAAGGGTGCCCTGTGTAGCCATGTCTGGTCCCCTATATATTAGGACAAGTACTAAGGGTGCCCTGTGTAGCCATATTGGGTCTCCTATATATTAGGACAAGTACAAAGCGTGCACTGTGTAGCCATGTCTAGTCCCCTATATATTAGGACAAGTACTTAGGGTTCACTGTGTAGCCATGTCTGGTCTCCTATATATTAGGACAAGTACTAAGTGTGCACTGTGTAGCCATGTCTTGGTCCCCTGCATATTAGGACAAGTACTAAGGGTGCACTGTGTAGCCATGTCTTTGTTCCCCTGCATATTAGAACAAGTACTAAGGGTGCACTGTGTAGCCATGTCTGGGTCCCCTATATATTAGGACAAGTACTAAGGGTTCACTGTGTACCCATATCTGGTCTCCTATATATTAGGACAAGTACTAAGGTGCACTGTGTACCCATATCTGGTCTCCTATATATTAGGACAAGTACTAAGGGTGCACTGTGTACCCATATCTGGTCTCCTATATATTAGGACAAGTACTAAGGGTGCACTGTGTAGCCATGTCTGGGTCCCCTATATATTAGGACAAGTACCAAGGGTGCACTGTGTATCCATATCTGGTCTCCTATATATTAGGACAAGTACTAAGGGTGCACTGTGTAGTCATGTCTGGTTTCCTGTATATTAGGATAAGTACTAAGGGTGCACTGTGTAGTCATATCTGGGTCCCTATATATTAGGACAAGTACTAAGGGTGCACTGTGTAGCCATGTCTGGGTCCCTATATATTAGGACAAGTACTAAGGGTGCACTGTGTAGCCATGTCTTTGTTCCCCTGCATATTAGGACAAGTACTATGGGTGTACTGTGTAGCCACGTCTTGGTCCCCTGCATATTAAGACAAGTACTAAGGGTGCACTGTGTAGCCATATCTGGTCTCCTATATAATAGGACAAGTACTAAGGCTGTACTGTGTAGTCATGTCTGGGTCCCCTATATATTAGGACAAGTACTAAGGGTGCACTGTGTAGTCATGTCTGGGTCCCTATATATTAGGACAAGTACTAAGGGTGCACTATGTAGTCATGTCTGGGTTCCCTATATATTAGGACAAGTACTAAGGGTGCACTGTGTAGTCATGTCTTGGGCCCCTTATGTATTAGGACAAGTACTAAGGGTGCACTGTGTAGCCATGTGTGGGTCCCCTATATATTAGGACAAGTACTAAGGCTGCACTGTGTAGTCATGTCTGGGTCTCCTGTATATTAGGACAAGTACGAAGGGTGCACTGTGTACCCATATCTGATCTCCTATATATTAAGACAAGTACTAAGGGTGCACTGTGTAGTCATGTCTGGTCTCCTGTATATTGGGATAAGTCCTAAGGGTGCACTGTGTAGTCATGTCTGGGTCCCTATATATTAGGACAAGTACTAAGGGTGCACTGTGTAGCCATGTCTGGGTCCCAACATATTAGGACAAGTACTAAGGGTGCACTGTGTAGTCATGTCTGGGTCTCCTGTATATTAGGATAAGTACTAAGCGTGCACTGTGTAGTCATCTATGGGTCCCTATATATTAGGACAAGTACTAAGGGTGCACTGTGTAGTCATGTCTGGGTCCCTATAATTTAGGACAAGTTCTAAGGGTGCACTGTGTAGTCATGTCTGGGTCCCTATATATTAGGACAAGTACTAAGGGTGCACTGTGTAGTCATGTCTGGTCTCCAATATATTAGGACGAGTACTAAGCGTGCAATCTGTAGCCATGTCTGGGTCCCTATATATTAGGACAAGTTCTAAGGGTGCACTGTGTAGCCATGTCTTGGGCCCCTTATGTATTAGGACAAGTACAAAGGGTGCACTGTGTAGTCATGTCTGGGTGCCTATATATTAGGACAAGTACTGAGGGGGCACTGTGTAGCCATGTCTTGGGTCCCTTATGTATTAGGACAAGTACAAAGGGTGCACTGTGTAGTCATGTCTGGGTTCCCTATATATTAGGACAAGTACTAAGGGTGCACTGTGTAGTCATGTCTGGGTCTCCTGTATATTAGGACAAGTACTAAGGGTGCACTGTGTAGTCATGTCTGGGTCTCCTGTATATTAGGACAAGTACTAAGGGTGCACTATGTAGCCATGTCTGAGTCCCTATATATTAGAACAAGTACTAACTGTGCCCTGTGGAGCCATGTCTGGTCTCCTATATATTAGGACAAGTACTAAGGGTGCACTGTGTAGTCATGTCTGGGTCCCCTATATATTAGGACAAGTACTAAGGGTGCCCTGTGTAGCCACGTCTTGGTCCCCTGCATATTAGGACAAGTACTAAGGGTGCACTGTGTAGCCATGTCTGGGTCCCCATATATATTAGGACAAGCATTAGGGTGCACTGTGTAGCCATGTCTGAGTCCCTATATATTAGGACAAGTACTAAGGGTGCCCTGTGTAGCCACGTCTTGGTCCCCTGCATATTAGGACAAGTACTAAGGGTGCACTGTGTAGCCATATCCGGTCTCCTATATATTAGGACAAGTACTAAGGGTGCACTGTGTAGCCATATCTGGTCTCCTATATATTAGGACAAGTACTAAGGGTGCACTGTGTAGCCATGTCTGGGCCCCTATATATTAGGACAAGTACTAAGGGTGCCCTGTGTAGCCATATCTAGTCTCCTATATATTAGGACAAGTACTAAGGGTGCACTGTGTAGCCTTATCTGGTCTCCTATATATTAGGACAAGTACTAAGGGTGCACTGTGTAGCCATGTCTTTGTTCCCCTGCATATTAGGACAAGTACTAAGGGTGCACTGTGTAGCCATATCCGGTCTCCTATATATTAGAACAAGTACTAAGGGTGCACTGTGTAGCCATGTCTGGGTCCCCTATATATTAGGACAAGTACTAAGGGTGCACTGTGTAGCCATGTCTGGGCCCCCTGTATATTAGGACAAGTACTAAGGGTGCACTGTAGTCATGTCTGGGTCTACTATATATTAGGACAAGTACTAAGGGTGCACTGTGTAGCCATAACTGGTCTCCTGTATATTAGGACAAGTACTAAGGGTGCACTGTGTAGCCTTGTCTGGTCTCCTGTATATTAGGACAAGTACTAAGGGTGCACTGTGTACCCATATCTGGTCTCCTATATATTAGGACAAGTACCAAGGGTGCACTGTGTAGCCATATTGGGTCCCCTGTGTATTAGGACAAGCATTAGGGTGCACTGTGTAGTCATGTCAGGGTCTCCTGTATATTAGGACAAGTACTAAGGGTGCCCTGTGTAGCCATGTCTGGTCCCCTATATATTAGGACAAGTACTAAGGGTGCACTGTGTAGCCATATTGGGTCTCCTATATATTAGGACAAGTACAAAGCGTGCACTGTGTAGCCATGTTGGTGTCCTATATATTAGGACAAGTACTAAGGGTATACTGTGTAGCCATGTCTGGTCTCCTATATATTAGTATAAGTACTAAGGGTGCACTGTGTAGCCATGTCTAGTCCCCTATATTTTAGGACAAGTACTAAGGGTGCACTGTGTAGCCATGTCTGGTCTCCTATATATTAGGACAAGTTCTAAGGGTGCACTGTGTAGCCATGTCTTGGGCCCCTTATGTATTAGGACAAGTACAAAGGGTGCACTGTGTAGTCATGTCTGGGTGCCTATATATTAGGACAAGTACTGAGGGGGCACTGTGTAGCCATGTCTTGGGTCCCTTATGTATTAGGACAAGTACAAAGGGTGCACTGTGTAGTCATGTCTGGGTTCCCTATATATTAGGACAAGTACTAAGGGTGCACTGTGTAGTCATGTCTGGGTCTCCTGTATATTAGGACAAGTACTAAGGGTGCACTGTGTAGTCATGTCTGGGTCTCCTGTATATTAGGACAAGTACTAAGGGTGCACTATGTAGCCATGTCTGAGTCCCTATATATTAGAACAAGTACTAACTGTGCCCTGTGGAGCCATGTCTGGTCTCCTATATATTAGGACAAGTACTAAGGGTGCACTGTGTAGTCATGTCTGGGTCCCCTATATATTAGGACAAGTACTAAGGGTGCCCTGTGTAGCCACGTCTTGGTCCCCTGCATATTAGGACAAGTACTAAGGGTGCACTGTGTAGCCATGTCTGGGTCCCCATATATATTAGGACAAGCATTAGGGTGCACTGTGTAGCCATGTCTGAGTCCCTATATATTAGGACAAGTACTAAGGGTGCCCTGTGTAGCCACGTCTTGGTCCCCTGCATATTAGGACAAGTACTAAGGGTGCACTGTGTAGCCATATCCGGTCTCCTATATATTAGGACAAGTACTAAGGGTGCACTGTGTAGCCATATCTGGTCTCCTATATATTAGGACAAGTACTAAGGGTGCACTGTGTAGCCATGTCTGGGCCCCTATATATTAGGACAAGTACTAAGGGTGCCCTGTGTAGCCATATCTAGTCTCCTATATATTAGGACAAGTACTAAGGGTGCACTGTGTAGCCTTATCTGGTCTCCTATATATTAGGACAAGTACTAAGGGTGCACTGTGTAGCCATGTCTTTGTTCCCCTGCATATTAGGACAAGTACTAAGGGTGCACTGTGTAGCCATATCCGGTCTCCTATATATTAGAACAAGTACTAAGGGTGCACTGTGTAGCCATGTCTGGGTCCCCTATATATTAGGACAAGTACTAAGGGTGCACTGTGTAGCCATGTCTGGGCCCCCTGTATATTAGGACAAGTACTAAGGGTGCACTGTAGTCATGTCTGGGTCTACTATATATTAGGACAAGTACTAAGGGTGCACTGTGTAGCCATAACTGGTCTCCTGTATATTAGGACAAGTACTAAGGGTGCACTGTGTAGCCTTGTCTGGTCTCCTGTATATTAGGACAAGTACTAAGGGTGCACTGTGTACCCATATCTGGTCTCCTATATATTAGGACAAGTACCAAGGGTGCACTGTGTAGCCATATTGGGTCCCCTGTGTATTAGGACAAGCATTAGGGTGCACTGTGTAGTCATGTCAGGGTCTCCTGTATATTAGGACAAGTACTAAGGGTGCCCTGTGTAGCCATGTCTGGTCCCCTATATATTAGGACAAGTACTAAGGGTGCACTGTGTAGCCATATTGGGTCTCCTATATATTAGGACAAGTACAAAGCGTGCACTGTGTAGCCATGTTGGTGTCCTATATATTAGGACAAGTACTAAGGGTATACTGTGTAGCCATGTCTGGTCTCCTATATATTAGTATAAGTACTAAGGGTGCACTGTGTAGCCATGTCTAGTCCCCTATATTTTAGGACAAGTACTAAGGGTGCACTGTGTAGCCATGTCTGGTCTCCTATATATTAGGACAAGTACTAACTGTGCCCTGTGTAGCCATGTCTTGGTCCCCTGCATATTAGGACAAGTACTAAGGGTGCACTGTGTAGCCATGTCTTTGTTCCCCTGCATATTAGAACAAGTACTAAGGGTGCACTGTGTAGCCATGTCTGGGTCCCCTATATATTAGGACAAGTACTAAGGGTGCACTGTGTACCCATATCTGGTCTCCTATATATTAGGACAAGTACTAAGGGTGCACTGTGTACCCATATCTGGTCTCCTATATATTAGGACAAGTACTAAGGGTGCACTGTGTAGCCATGTCTGGGTCCCCTATATATTAGGACAAGTACCAAGGGTGCACTGTGTACCCATATCTGGTCTCCTATATATTAGGACAAGTACCAAGGGTGCACTGTGTACCCATATCTGATCTCCTGTATATTGGGATAAGTACTAAGGGTGCACTGTGTAGTCATGTCTGGGTCCCTATATATTAGGACAAGTACTAAGGGTGCACTGTGTAGCCATGTCTGGGTCCCTACATATTAGGACAAGTACTAAGGGTGCACTGTGTAGTCATGTCTGGGTCTCCTGTATATTAGGATAAGTACTAAGCGTGCACTGTGTAGTCATCTATGGGTCCCTATATATTAGGACAAGTACTAAGGGTGCACTGTGTAGTCATGTCTGGGTCCCTGTATATTAGGACAAGTTCTAAGGGTGCACTGTGTAGTCATGTCTGGGTCCCTATATATTAGGACAAGTACTAAGGGTGCACTGTGTAGTCATGTCTGGTCCCCTATATATTAGGACAAGTACTAAGGGTGCACTGTGTAGTCATGTCTGGTCTCCTGTATATTAGGATAAGTACTAAGCGTGCAATGTGTAGCCATGTCTGGGTCCCTATATATTAGGACAAGTTCTAAGGGTGCACTGTGTAGTCATGTCTGGGTCCCTATATATTAGGACAAGTACTAAGGGTGCACTGTGTAGCCATGTCTTGGGCCCCTTATGTATTAGGACAAGTACTAAGGGTGCACTGTGTAGTCATGTCTGGGTTCCCTATATATTAGGACAAGTACTAAGGGTGCACTGTGTAGTCATGTCTGGGTTCCCTATATATTAGGACAAGTACTAAGGGTGCACTGTGTAGTCATGTCTGGGTCTCCTGTATATTAGGACAAGTACTAAGGGTGCACTATGTAGCCATGTCTGAGTCCCTATATATTAGAACAAGTACTAACTGTGCCCTGTGGAGCCATGTCTGGTCTCCTATATATTAGGACAAGTACTAAGGGTGCACTGTGTAGCCATGTCTGGTCCCCATATATATTAGGGCAAGTACTAAGGGTGCACTGTGTAGCCATGTCTGGTCCCCATATATATTAGGACAAGCACTAAGGGTGCACTGTGTAGCCATGTCTGAGTCCCTATATATTAGGACAAGTACTAAGGGTGCCCTGTGTAGCCACGTCTTGGTCCCCTGCATATTAGGACAAGTACTAAGGGTGCACTGTGTAGCCATATCCGGTCTCCTATATATTAGGACAAGTACTAAGGGTGCACTGTGTAGCCATATCTGGTCTCCTATATATTAGGACAAGTACTAAGGGTGCACTGTGTAGCCATATCTGGTCTCCTATGTATTAGGACAAGTACTAAGGCTGCATTGTGTAGCCATATCTGGTCTCCTATATATTAGGACAAGTACTAAGGGTGCACTGTGTAGCCATGTCTTTGTTCCCCTGCATATTAGGACAAGTACTAAGGATGCACTGTGTAGCCATGTCTGTGCCCCTTATGTATTAGAACAAGTACTAAGGGTGCACTGTGTAGCCATGTCTGGGTCCCCTATATATTAGGACAAGTACTAAGGGTGCACTGTGTAGCCATGTCTGGGCCCCCTGTATATTAGGACAAGTACTAAGGGTGCACTGTAGTCATGTCTGGGTCTACTATATATTAGGACAAGTACTAAGGGTGCACTGTGTAGCCATAACTGGTCTACTGTATATTAGGACAAGTACTAAGGGTGCACTGTGTAGCCTTGTCTGGTCTCCTGTATATTAGGATAAGTACTAAGCGTGCACTGTGTAGCCATGTCTGGATCCCTGTATATTAGGACAAGTTCTAAGGGTGCACTGTGTAGCCATGTCTGGGCCCTCTGTATATTAGGACAAGTACTAAGGGTGCACAGTGTAGCCATGTCTGCGTCCCTTATGTATTAGCACAAGTACTAAGGGTGCACTGTGTAGCCATATCTGGTCTCCTGTATATTAGGATAAGTACTAAGCGTGCACTGTGTAGCCATGTCTGGGCCCTCTGTATATTAGGACAAGTACTAAGGGTGCACTGTGTAGTCATGTCTGAGTCCCTGTATATTAGGGCAAGTACTAAGGGTGCACTGTGTAGTCATGTCTGGTCTCCTATATATTAGGACAAGTACTAAGGGTGCACTGTGTAGCCATATCTGGTCTCCTATATATTAGGACAAGTACTAAGGGTGCACTGTGTAGCCATGTCTGGGCCTTCTGTATATTAGGACAAGTACTAAGGGTGCACTTTGTAGTCATGTCTGAGTCCCTGTATATTAGGGCAAGTACTAAGGGTGTACTGTGTAACCATGTCTGGGCCCTCTGTATATTAGGACAAGTACTAAGGGTGCACTGTGTAGCCATGTCTGGGTCCCTGTATATTAGGACAAGTACTAAGGGTGCACTGTGTAGCCATATCTGGTCTCCTATATATTAGGACAAGTACTAAGGCTGTACTGTGTAGTCATGTCTGGGTCCCCTATATATTAGGACAAGTACTAAGGGTGCACTGTGTAGTCATGTCTGGGTCCCTATATATTAGGACAAGTACTAAGGGTGCACTATGTAGTCATGTCTGGGTTCCCTATATATTAGGACAAGTACTAAGGGTGCACTGTGTAGTCATGTCTTGGGCCCCTTATGTATTAGGACAAGTACTAAGGGTGCACTGTGTAGCCATGTGTGGGTCCCCTATATATTAGGACAAGTACTAAGGCTGCACTGTGTAGTCATGTCTGGGTCTCCTGTATATTAGGACAAGTACGAAGGGTGCACTGTGTACCCATATCTGATCTCCTATATATTAAGACAAGTACTAAGGGTGCACTGTGTAGTCATGTCTGGTCTCCTGTATATTGGGATAAGTCCTAAGGGTGCACTGTGTAGTCATGTCTGGGTCCCTATATATTAGGACAAGTACTAAGGGTGCACTGTGTAGCCATGTCTGGGTCCCAACATATTAGGACAAGTACTAAGGGTGCACTGTGTAGTCATGTCTGGGTCTCCTGTATATTAGGATAAGTACTAAGCGTGCACTGTGTAGTCATCTATGGGTCCCTATATATTAGGACAAGTACTAAGGGTGCACTGTGTAGTCATGTCTGGGTCCCTATAATTTAGGACAAGTTCTAAGGGTGCACTGTGTAGTCATGTCTGGGTCCCTATATATTAGGACAAGTACTAAGGGTGCACTGTGTAGTCATGTCTGGTCTCCAATATATTAGGACGAGTACTAAGCGTGCAATCTGTAGCCATGTCTGGGTCCCTATATATTAGGACAAGTTCTAAGGGTGCACTGTGTAGCCATGTCTTGGGCCCCTTATGTATTAGGACAAGTACAAAGGGTGCACTGTGTAGTCATGTCTGGGTGCCTATATATTAGGACAAGTACTGAGGGGGCACTGTGTAGCCATGTCTTGGGTCCCTTATGTATTAGGACAAGTACAAAGGGTGCACTGTGTAGTCATGTCTGGGTTCCCTATATATTAGGACAAGTACTAAGGGTGCACTGTGTAGTCATGTCTGGGTCTCCTGTATATTAGGACAAGTACTAAGGGTGCACTGTGTAGTCATGTCTGGGTCTCCTGTATATTAGGACAAGTACTAAGGGTGCACTATGTAGCCATGTCTGAGTCCCTATATATTAGAACAAGTACTAACTGTGCCCTGTGGAGCCATGTCTGGTCTCCTATATATTAGGACAAGTACTAAGGGTGCACTGTGTAGTCATGTCTGGGTCCCCTATATATTAGGACAAGTACTAAGGGTGCCCTGTGTAGCCACGTCTTGGTCCCCTGCATATTAGGACAAGTACTAAGGGTGCACTGTGTAGCCATGTCTGGGTCCCCATATATATTAGGACAAGCATTAGGGTGCACTGTGTAGCCATGTCTGAGTCCCTATATATATGGACAAGTACTAAGGGTGCCCTGTGTAGCCACGTCTTGGTCCCCTGCATATTAGGACAAGTACTAAGGGTGCACTGTGTAGCCATATCCGGTCTCCTATATATTAGGACAAGTACTAAGGGTGCACTGTGTAGCCATATCTGGGTCCCTGTATATTAGGACAAGTACTAAGGGTGCACTGTGTAGCCATATCTGGGTCCCTGTATATTAGGACAAGTACTAAGGGTGCACTGTGTAGCCATATCTGGGTCCCTGTATATTAGGACAAGCATTAAGGGTGCACTGTGTAGCCATATCTGGGTCCCCTGCAAGGATAGTTGCGGTGGAGCGGACAGCAACTGTTAGGTGATGTATTGATTTTTATGCAGCCAGGGCTTATGTTTGGGGTAGGGCCTATATTTCAAGCTCCCGAAAATCGTAGAAAAGAGCGCTGTAAAGTTGTGTGACTTTGTACCGCCACGTGCCACTTTGTGGCAACACAAAATCATGATATTGCTGTGAGAAAATGCAGTGATATTGCACAGAGCACAGATGCCATACCGCTGCGACTTTCTTGTGGCAATATTGCTGTCGTCCGTGTGAAAGAGGCCAAATACTGATAGATATAAAGTTCTGCACATGGACAGAGGAAATACACGTCACCATTACACACTAAATGGGAAACCTGGACAAACATAACATGGAAAAGGAATTGGGGATTTTAGTTACCAGAAAGGCCCATTTACACGGCCCGCTGATCGCTCAAATGACATTTCGAGTAACAGCTTTGAGGGATCATTTTGCATAAAATATTAAAGGGGTTGTCCCGCGCCGAAACGGGTTTTTTTTTTTTTTTTAACCCCCCCCCCCCCGTTCGGCGCGAGACAACCCCGATGCAGGGGTTAAAAAAACAAACCGCTCAGCGCTTACCTGAATCCCGGCGGTCCGGCGTCTTCATACTCACCTGCTGAAGATGGCCGCCGGGGTCCGCTCCCTCCGTGGACCGCAGCTCTTCTGTGCGGTCCATTGCCGATTCCAGCCTCCTGATTGGCTGGAATCGGCACGTGACGGGGCGGAGCTACACGGAGCCGGCATTCTGCACGAGCGGCTCCATTAAAGAGAGCAGAAGACCCGGACTGCGCAAGCGCGGCTAATTTGGCCATCGGAGGGCAAAAATTAGTCGGCTCCATGGGAACGAGGACGCTAGCAACGGAGCAGGTAAGTATAAAACTTTTTATAACTTCTGTATGGCTCATAATTAATGCACAATGTACATTACAAAGTGCATTAATATGGCCATACAGAAGTGTATAGACCCACTTGCTGCTGCGGGACAACCCCTTTAAGTAGCTACTCAGCCACTTAATAGCTTACTAGTGTGCAAATGAAGCCTTAGCTGAAAGCAATAATAGCCCGAAGGCTATGAACTGTATTCTCATCCTTTGTTCTCCAGCGGGAAACAATGCTATCAGCACTACCCGTGGAGAACTGCTGATAAGACTGAACAGCGATTTTTAGTTTGCCCTGAATGTAACGATCAGCTAGCAGTGCCCGAAAAGTGGATGATGGGCATGCATTTAGACGCAACGATTATTGCTAAAACGATCGCTTTTTAGCGTTTTTAGTGATTATCGCTCCGTGTAAATGGGCCTTAAGCTTAACTGGAGCAACCAGTGTCTGACAGCTGCAGCCAAAGCAAATAGGATCAAAGGGGTGCATAAAAATACATCTAGAGACACATGATGATAATATTGTTCCTCCTCTTTACAAGTCACTGGTCAGACCACACATGGAATATTGTATACAGCTTTGTGCACCAGTACTCAAGAAGGACGTATAAAGTTTAAGCGGGCATAAAGGCGGGCAACAAAAATAGTTATGAAAATTGGGGTTATTTAGCTTAGCAAAAAAGAGCACTGAGGGGCGACCTAATAACTATGTATACATATATCAGGGGATACAGAGATCTCTCCCATCATATATTTATACCCAGGACTGTGACTGTAACAAGGGGGCGCCCTCTACGTCCAGAGGAAAGAAGGTTTCTACACCGACATAGAAGGGGGTTCTTTTCTGTAAGAGCAGTGAGGCTATGGAACTCTCTGCCTGAGGGCTTAGTGATAGTGAACTTGATAAAAGAGTTTAAGAGGAGCCTGGACACCTTTCTTGAATAGTCACTAATTACTTCAGAAGGGTCGGTGATCCAGGGATTATTCTGATTGCCATATTAGAGTTGGGAAGGAATTTGTACCTCTAAAATTAGGAAAAATTACCTCATTGGATTTGTTTTGCCTTCCTGTGGATCAACATTACAGAAAAATAGGCTGGACTGGATGGGCACATGGTCTTTCTCAGCCCCACACGCTATGCTACAATGTTACCAGCACTTTATATATATGTATATGTTTGGAATACATTGGTGTCTTTTATCTTGTTCTGTATCTCACAGCCTTTTGCTCTTCAGTCTATATCAGTATATCTGCAGCTTATATTTCCTTCGTGATGTCACCTGCCTGGAGCTAAAAACATAAGAGCGAGAATCAATGGGCAGAAAACGTCCCCCAGCTGAGTGTCAATCAAGTGTTGCTGTTATTTAGGATCTCTTCAAACCCATTTGAATAGGAACATTTACAATGTTTGTTCTTATATTCGCCCCTCTATGTCTTCATTGTGGGCGCAGATTGTCTGTAATGAAGCCCCAGGTTGGCTCTGTAGTCAATAAGGTAATCCTCCTGCTCTTGGTAGATCCCCATTGTCTTTGCAGTGTACCATATATTAAGTGTAAAGTATCTGGAAACCCCCAACAAGATGCTGTTGATGGATCCTGTGAGGTTATTTTGTGGCTCTGAGAGCAGGATGATGTTCTGATGGGCCTAAAACTACATCTGTCTTTAATCAGCTGGTAGTGATGGCAGCGGTCAGGATTTTACCATATTCTCTATGGCCATGTCATGGGGAGCGAGGGATCTGGAGACCCCGAACGTGTGTGCGCCAATTACAAGGAGAACCATGGAGGCACCTTGTAGAGAGATATTATCATTAATCACCATCTCTATACAAGAGACCCGGCCTGTGGTTAATCTATCATCAGGTCATATGGGGGAAAATGGGGACATATTGGGAAATCTGCCAAACAATGACACAACCGCAACGTGGATTATTACAGATGCTCATTTATATGTGAAGGTTAATATGGTGGATGGATTCAAAATCTTATAATATAAGATTATATTCACGAAATAATAGTATCTGGCAGTAAGAAAGAAGAATAAACTGTAAGAATGTGAATGTTGCCCCCAAATATCACCCCGCACCAAGTCCTGGACGGCTTCAGCACTCAGACATGACAAGTTCCCACTATAATAATAAAGATTGTCATTAGTCTGAGGAAAATGGTGAGAATATTCCTATAATGTCCTTCATCACATCTCAGTAACTGCGGACATACGATTTCAAACTTATCATGGTTGGCTGTGATTGGTCAGTTACTGATCACATGACTGCTGCCATGGTTACAGCCAGGGCAATTGTGTTGTCGCGGCAGTTGGCAGTTGAGAGTGTTGGAGACTGGCGATGGAGAAGGAGGCGATGTCTGCTGGACCAGAGCAGAGCGATTTTATGGAGGGAGAGGAGGAGATTCGGAGGAAGAAAGGAGTGAGAAGACCAAGACATGTCTTGGATTCTTCAGATGAGGCTTCAAGCAAGAGCCAGAGGAGGAAGAGGAGGAGGAAGTCATCGAGCTCAGCGAAGCCCATCGTTCCACCGACTGATTCGGTGAAGAAAGACCTCGTTGGGAAGAAGCAACCCAAGAAGAGGCATCTGGATTCTTCAGTGGGAGAAAAGGACCCACCTGTAAAGATACAGAAAGAAGACCCGGGAGGCTCAGGTACCGCTGGAGATCTGCGGAGCTGTAGGAGCGCATTCACACATGACAGATATTGGTGCAGATCGGCGGCAGATTTCATCTTTTCGGTTGAAGGGGTGAAGTCTGCTCAGGATCCGCATCAAAGTCCACGTTAGAATCCACACCAATGGTTTGTGTTTGGACACAGAATTTGATGTGGATTTTGGTGCAGATTTTCAGTAAGTCCGCTAAGTGTGAACGCAGCCTGAGGGTCCCACACTGTACCGCCATGTCTGGTAATTCATGGGGGTTGTCTGCCGGAGAGGAAGAGGCAGGAAAGTGATCCAAATGTTCCATTGTATCACACTGTATTTATGTACATTGTATGATGTTCCTGCGGTTATGGATGAGCTGCTGAAATGGACCGTTTTCTGGTTCGCCGTCTTCTTACAATTCATGTTTTTTGTATTCTGGGGGGAAAATGATGGAAATGTTACATTGTATCAAACTGTATTTCTGTACATTGTATAATGTGAAATGTCAGATATTACTGTGATAAGGGCTCCTGCACACGTGTGACGTATAAACGCTCGCAGGGAGATGGCGTGATTGCGCTGTGTATGGAGCGCTATTACGTTTTCACGTGAACCTTTCCGCGCTGCTTACTGTACTTTTTTTGTGCTGCTGAGGTTGTTTATACCTGTTTTAGAACTGGCTGAGCAGCCTAAATAATCACCAGTGTTATCAATTAATACTGCAAAATCGCGCCGTTATGGTGGCTTGGGTGGTCAAATGTGAGCGAAAATAGAGCATGTTGCATATTTTTTTGCCCAACGGAAATACGGGTGCAAAAATGGTAAATTTTGCATTTGCTAAATCGCCCGTGTGCAGGAGCCCTTATAGATGAGCTGCTGGAATGTACCGTTTTCTGGTTCGTCTTACAATTCATGTGTTTTGTATTCTGGGGAGAAAAGATACAAATGTTACATTGTATGATGTTGTATTTATGTATATTGTGACATGTCAGATGTTACTGCTGTTTAGACAGGATTCACATGTCCGTATTTGTGCAGCATATTGCGCCCGCAGTGAACAGAACCCATTCATTTTATCGGGACAATCAAATGTAGTTTTTCAGCTTACACCCAAAAATATGCCCTTTTTTCTGCAGATTTGAGCCCATCGATGCGCTTGTGTAAATGCGCGGTGAATACTCAGGAGACCGACATTTTTGCAAAGCGTTAAGGCATAAAATCAATGAGATTGTCTGACTTTATATTTTTGTCTGCAGATATAACATGTATGTGTGCATTTAAAAAAAACCGCCTGGCCGGCCAAAATCCGTTTACACTGGCAGATTTGGGCCGGCCAGGCTTTCTTTTTAAAAAAACAACAACATTTGCTGCTGAAATGTACACTTTTCTGGTTACTCATCTTCTCCCATGTTTAGATGATCTGCTCTTCGGGGGCGTTCACACATCGCTGATTTGCTGCAGATTTTGGCGCAGATCTGCCGGAGCAGTCACCCATGCAATTTGTATTTAAATGAAAGGATGAAATCTGCTGCAGATCTGCATGAAAATCTGACAAAATCAGGCCAAAAATTGTGACTGAACCTTTAGGAAGTGAGTAGATTCAGCAATTGTTCCTCAGCGGAGGTGATCACAGCGCTATGGCTGCCCCCCACTGTGTAAGGGCTCCTACCCACTAGGGTTTCTTTAACGCTGCGATATCGCTGTGCTTTTTTAACGCAATTGTCAATGGGACTTTCTAATGTTAGAAACACATCGCACAAAAATCATAAAGCACAAACCTGCGATGAGTTTATAACATTAGAAATCCCATTGACAATTGTGTTAAAAAAAGCGCAGCGTTAAAAAAATGCAAATGGGTAGGAGCCCTGACAATACCAAAATGGGGTGTTTTTGAAACAAAAATTGTGGTAGTTTTCCTGTGGGCAGCATGGGGGCTCAGTTGCCTTTCAGTACGGGGGTATCTGGGTTCAAATCTGGGTTCATTCTCCAGTGTGAATATAGATTGTGAGCCACCAGGGGACAAAGCCCAATGTAATGCTAAACTGTATACAGTGCTGTGGAATATGTATGTGCTATATATCTCAGTGCAATAAACAATAATGTACCGTGGTGGGTGATCAGCCGTCTATTAATGCCCTTACTATATATATGTTAGTAATGTATGTTATATAAAGAATGCCTCAGAATGCCACAGGAGGAGATCTCTGCCAGCCAGAAGCTGCGATAGATTCTCGCTATAATTTACGCCACTTTCTGGTCTTAAATGCAGCGAATCTGAGGGGTCCGCACCGCTGAGCCCCCGGCACATTGGCTGGTTACATGGTTGGGCTCCTCAATAGACACATTAGACACACTACGAGGGCCAACGCACCAAATAGGTCTTAGTTCACCCACGCAAGTGACTATACGACAGCCAGATGAAACAGATGTAGACCTAAGGGACATATATGAGTATACTGATATCACTCCAGCCTCAGTCACAGAGCAAACACTATAAATACTGACTCATATTCTATTGGATCTGAGGGGAAAAAGAGAAATAATGTTTGTGTTATTACTGAGAGAAGAATGAAAGAAAACCATAAAGAACAAACTACTACTAAGTGTAATCAGAGCCGTGTATAGGGGTGCAGAATATATATACACTGGGCTGTACTGCCTATAGCGACCCTCCGGTCCTGGACAAACAGAGGTGGCCCCACTTCTCTGACCACCTGATACACGCTGTGCATTAGTATACATCATTAGTCGGAGACTCTACATGCTGATGGGACCGGCCAGGACTGCTCACAGATCCCTCTTCATCCCTACAGAGGTATATTGTTGGCCAGTCCCCGGTATCTCGGCTGGTGGGCAGTATATATAGCACTTGTATGTTATTGTGCTATGTGGGGCATGGACTGTGTATTTATCATCGCTTGCACACGATTTGATATTTTGCTGCTTTTTGATGGTATTTATTGATTTTTATTGAATTTTATGTCTCGTTGGGAGTTTGTTTTTAATCAGAGTTGTTTATTAATAAAGTTGATATTTGTGGAGCGTGTAGATGTCATACTGTGTTCATTACATACCTCTACAGTGATGCTACCCTCACACGGGATAGATAATACAGACGCCACTTACACACCGGACACCTACTACTTACACGCCGGACACCTACTACTTACACACCGGACATCTACTACTTACACACCGGACATCTACTACTTACACACCGGATATCTACCACTTACACACTGCACATCTACCACTTACACACTGGACATCTACCACTTACATACTGGATATCTACCACTTACACACCGGACACCTACCACTTACACGCCGGACACCTACTACTTACACACCGGACATCTAGCACTTACACACCGGATATCTACCACTTACACACTGCACATCTAGCACTTACACACCGGACATCTACCACTTACACACTGCACATCTACCACTTACACACTGCACATCTACCACTTACACACTGGACATCTACCACTTACACACTGGACATCTACCACTTACATACTGGATATCTACCACTTACACACCGGACACCTACCACTTACACACCGGACATCTACCACTTACACACCAGACATCTACCACTTACACACCGGACATCTACCACTTACATACTGGACACCTACCAATTACACACCAGACACCTACCACTTACACTCCGGACATCTACCACTTACACACCGGACATCTAGCACTTACACACCGGATATCTACCACTTACACACTGCACATCTACCACTTACACACCGGACATCTAGCACTTACACACCGGACATCTACCACTTACACACTGCACATCTACCACTTACACACTGGACATCTACCACTTACATACTGGATATCTACCACTTACACACCGGACACCTACCACTTACACACCGGACATCTACCACTTACACACCAGACATCTACCACTTACACACCGGACATCTAGCACTTACATACTGGACACCTACCAATTACACACCAGACACCTACCACTTACACACCGGACATCTACCACTTACACGCCGGACATCTAGCACTTACATACTGGACACCTACCACTTACACACCGGACATCTACCACTGATTTATTTGTCAATTAACAACCACAAACTTGTCAGAGATACCACTTACTCACTTGATAAATACCACTTACACACCAGACACTGATACTACTCACACACTGCACACTTACCACGTATGACCCCTCCATCGTCCCCAGTGCATACTGTGGGAGTCATGGACTGGGGAATCTGGAAACAAGCCAAATTCTTTCTTTAATTACTTAATTTTTTGTTATTACACATCTATGAGGCCTCGGTCAGACGACCGCTTTTTGCAGCGATTCGCGGATGCGCATGCGATCTGCGCATATATAGAAACATTGCTTCGCAATGGGGTCGGTGACATGGCCACTTTTTATTCGGATGTCCGATAAATTATAGGACATGAGGAATCGCAGATCGCGCCTATCTGCGTTCTGCGATTCCTTGTGTTCTATATATGCGCTCAATGGGGCCGGCAGCAGCAGCGCTGACCCCATTGAGAACATATACTACAAAGATCATTCTCCTCTGCCACAGATGTAACAGCTGTGGCAGAGAAGAACGATGTTCGCCCATTGAATTCAATGGAGCCGGCAATACAGCCGACTACATTGAAAGCAATGGACTGCCGGCGAGCGCGGCATGAATTTTCGGGAAAGGCTTGAAAATATAAGCCCTTGCCTGAAAACCATCCAAAAATGTGTAAAAAAAAAATACTCATCTTGTCCCTGCAGCCGGAGTTCAGCCGCGGCAAAAAACGGTCATCTGACCGAGGCCTAAAGGGGATGTTTGGGAATACAACCAAATTGAGGCCATCTGTGCTGCCTGTGGTAACACCTCCTAGGACAGGAGAATGTACTGTTACCATGTTTGGTAGTTTAAATCGCCTTAGTTGCCATTCTGCCAGACCCCTCCTCCTAACTCAGGGGTCATTTAAAGCCCCTTGTGTATGCAAAAAAATACACAATACAGTTCACCTGAAACAGTGAATCCTACAGAGCGGTTAGGAAGCATCAGCTGCAGGCTGGATTCTTGTGCATCCAACTGAATAGTGGCCACATCAACACATCATAAAAAGCACTTTGTGAAACTTTTCCACAATTAACTGCTGAGCAATAAAATTGGCAACACTGACCCTCCCATTGTGTGTCTGAGTCAAATCTAGCCAAGACTGTTATATTCCTAGGTATATTATTATATATATTATATCCAGGGAAGAGTTACCAAGATGGTGAGCAGTCTGCAAATCATGTCCTATGAGGAATGATCAAAGGATCTGGGAATGTTTAGGCTGAGAGGAGACTTAATAGCGGTCTACAAATATCTGAAGGGCTGTCACAGTGCAGAGGGATAAGCCCTATTCTCATCTGTACAAGGAAAGACTAGAAGCAATGGGATGAAACTGAAAGGGAGGAGACACAAATTAGATATTAGACAGTGAGGGTGATCAATGAGTGGAACAGGTTACCACGGCAGGTGGTGAGTTCTCCTCAAATGGAAGTGTTCAAACAAAGGCTGGAAAAACATCTGTCTGGGGTGATTTAGTGATCCTGAGAAGGGGGTTGGACCCGATGACCCTGGAGGTCCCTTCCAACTCTACCATTCTATGACCCCTTCTTATTTGGAAAACCTAAGCTAATTCAATATGTTGGATGTCAAAATGGCCTCCTAAAACATCTCCTCCACCAAAAAATGCAGCCACCTCCCCAATTAATACTTTTACACATCGGAAGTAAATTATCTCGTTATTATACCAGTTAAACGTGTGTGTCCAGACATTTGCCTCAGCTGTATTGTTGTACCTAAGTGCTGTATACTTTATACCAAAAATCCAATGGAACCCAAGAGTAAGCAGGACAATCTTTCCATAAGAGAAGGTTTTCCTGCTGTCTTATGGGGTCTGATGTGTTATTTATTTATTTTTTACACAATATATACAGTTACTGATCACATAACTAGGCAAATAAGGCCCAAATTAGTAAAATATGCATCTAAAGCCTAAGTCACATGTCCATAATACAGATACAATACATACTGAGCCCCTTATAGGAGTGATAGTTAATACCTACAGACTATGTAAGATGTTATCTTCTGTATTAAAGTGGTTGTCCTTCTGCTCCCGTCACATGATGGCCAATTTTAACGTAGCAACTACAGTTCCCAGAGGGGCCTTGTATCTGACCGTCTGGCTGCAGGCACCTACCTCTATTATAACCTATAGCCTGTATATTCACTGTTATATTCACTATTAGGAGGACCAACTGGCTCAGGAAGCACCACATCTACAACCATCCAAGAACGACTACGATTCCATCATGTTCTTGGCCGGGGAGCCTACGGAGAAGTTGTGCTGGCAGAAGACATCGTTACCTGCCAGCAGTTTGCAGTGAAGGTGATCAGGAAGAGGGACCTACTAGCAGAAGTGGAGCTGGCGGACGTGATGGTGGAGCACCGCGTGTTACAGATGACGTCAGGAAGTCCCTTCCTCATCCATGCAGAATTTGCATTTCAGACCAAGGTATAGTTGTTATCACACATCTCCAAGTATGTGTGATATCTCCAAGTATGTTATCGCACATCACTAGTATGTGCACCGTAGATGTGGACTTTGTAGTATAACTTCTAATTAACCAACCTTCTTACATGTCTCTTCTACATTACAGACGCATGTTCTACTAGGATTAGAGTTTCTAAGCTGCGGGGACCTGAATCAACTCCTACAGTCAAAGGGACGGCTCGATATCAACAGTTCCAGGTAAAGATTTAGGGTGGTTTTACACGGCACATATTTTGCCTATTAACAAGCAACAACTGACAAGATAGCATGTTGGTTGTTGCTCGTTAAGGTGGTCTAACATGAGCAGATCATTAGTATGGCACATTCCGCTGTTTACATGGGGAGATGTGCTGCTGGTGAGCCAACACTTTTATGCTCACATAAAAGATCTGGTCAGCAGATGACAACCATTTGCTCACAATTGTCTGATCGCGAGCCTCCTCCTACATGGCTGATGATTAGTGATCCATCCAATAATCATACTTTAGCTACAGTTTAGGAAACAGTATTTTGTCGCTCCTCAGGATCTCACACCGACTACTTATTCTCTTTCTTACAGATTCTACGCTGCGGAAATGGTGTGCGGCATCCAACACCTCCACGCCAAGGGGATCATCCACAGAGACCTGAAGCCCGAAAACATCTTGGTGGCTGAGACAGGGCACCTGAAGATCACCGATTTCGGTCTCGCCCTGGACAACATGCTTGGAGGTCGAACAGCTACTGACTATGCTGGGACCGAAGACTATATTGCTCCTGAGGTGAGAGGAATAGAATCTTCTTACCAGTTGTTGACATAAGTGTATTTATGTTCTTGGGTTGTGGATCATGGAGACAGTAGTCCGAGATGGAATAGAGGACTGCGGTCTCTACACAATGCTAGTCTAGAGCAGTGCACATATCCCATGTAATGCCTTTCTTTTAGGGCAGACGACTTATGTTATTAATGATGTAGAACTTATTTCCCAACTTACTAACTGTTGTCTGTTTATGGCAGATGGACGCCGGAGAGGAGTACAACGCCGCCGTAGACTGGTTTTCATTCGGAGTCATCATGAATCAAATGATCACCGGCGAGCGTAAGTATCATCACAAACTCTTTAATGAGTCCACCTCCGGAGCGAAGAACATCATAATGCAGGTAAGCATGTTACTAATTTTGTATGCTTTTATTGTCTTTACTAGTCAGATTCTTGTAATTGTAGTTAGTATTAAAAACTACATTTCTGATTTCAGCTCCTCAAGAAAAATCCAGCCAAGCGTCTAGGAGTCAATGGGAACATCCGTGGTCATCGGTTCTTCCAGCATGTAGAATGGGACTCTGTGGAAACCCTGAGGATGGCCCCACCGCACATCCCTGCCCCCACTAAGTCGGAATTCCATCAGCAATTCGACTTAGACACCATCGAAGCAGAAGAGGCCAAGCAATCCGAGCTGTCACCGGAAGACCAGGCCAAGTTCAGAGGGTTTTCATTCTCTAACATGAAGACCCTCTTAGACACCGGCTCTACAACCACCTGAGCAAGCGGCCCTCCTGAGCCCCTGCAACGCCATCACAAGGAAGGACGGCGAGGGACCCCTGAGGAGAGAGCCAGCAGTATCACCCAGCTGGCGGTAAGTACAGGCGCCACAACATCTGCGCCCCGTAGCCTCATTGACATGTGCTGTACCTAAAACCCTTTTTTTTCTTACCAGTAAATGGATTTCCCCGAACCAATGACAGCAGCAGCTGATGGTGCTGCCACGGGTACCAGGAAACACATTGGTGCGCGATGGCCGGCTATTAAGGGGTGGAAGGAGGCCGGATTTTTTTTTTTATCTTATGACATCTAAGCACATGTCTATGAATATTTCACATTTACTGGTAATTGCATTTCCTCACGCCCATAACAGTAATGTAATGAGCGATGGGGAAATGAGGTGAGTGTTGGCCGGCTATTAAGGGGTGGAGGAGGCCGTATTTTTTTTTTTTTTTTTACCCCTTGGTGACATCGACCATAAAAGTACAGGGGATGTGTGTGGGGTCTGTATGGAATGGACTTGGCTCCCAAGCTCACTCCATAAACTGAAGTGGCGCCACCTGTCTTTGACAATTCACACCTAGAAGCAACAGCTATGATCAGAAATAACTTCAATTATGGCTGTTGAGTATTTTAATGCAGCTGTCAATTCTTACAGTGGCATTTGAATAACCTATCAGCATTTAAATGTTCCAAATGGCCTTCCCTGGGTTGTATAAGTGACTTAATGATCCCAAGTTCAAGCACCAATAGAGGCCTAAAAAAATAAGTGTAAAAAATTTTTGAAAAAAGTTAAAAAAAACCTTGTCCTATATTTCTAAAAAAAAAAGAAAAGTAATTTGCATTGCAGCCTGCGTAAAAGTCCGTTTAAAATATTGAATTATTTATCCCAGATGATGAACACCATTATGAAAAAAATACATAACACCAGATTTGTATTTTTTCATTACCCTGGCTCCAAGAAAAAATATGAAATATAAAGCGATCAAAAAGTTACACAACCACTAGTCATCCTGCAGAAATTGAGTCCACACATCCGCTGCATCAACAGTAAAATGAAAAAGTGATGGTGCCTTAAAATAGCAACAGAAACTATTTTTTTTTTATATATTTCAATTTTTAAAATTAGTATAACAAAAAAAAAATGTAGTTTGGAAATTGTGGTAAATGTGCTGACACACACAGAATAAAGTTTTTGTGTAATTTGTGCCACAGTGTGCACACCAAAAACAACAGGTCCAAAAATAAGCATAATTGCATTTTTTTTCATTTCAGCCCACTTAGAAATCTGTAAAAGTTTTTCTGCATATTTTATGGTATATTAAATTGTACCAGTGAAAAACACAACTCACCCCACAAAAAAGCACTCAGACAGCTAATCCCATGAAAAAACATCTTGCTATTTAGACCCCAAACATTAGACCACAATTTAACAATTATATCAGAACAATGTGGTGCGCTTCTGATAAAATCTAGCGCCCCCTGCAGCTTTTCCCTTATGCCTCCTTCAATGTTATGCCATCCCATAGTGAGAACTTAAAGGGATTAGCCCAGCAGGCCTAAAGAGAGGTTAGTGTAGTGTAGGTCCCATCTACAAGAGGTCGCCTTGACGTGGCAGATGGGCTCACATGTTTTGATCAAAATGTGTGCTAAGAACCTCACATCTTCATATGTCAGTAAATATAACAAGAATGCCATTTAAATTCAGATATTCAGTGCTTGCAGTAGTGTTGCAGCCACTTGTATTTGCTTGTATCGTTGCAGCCATGATGTATGGTGCGCTAACACATATGGCCTATAAAAGGCTCTCGGAGGCTCCTTGTATGTAGTGAGTAAAGGAAATAAAAAAAGAAGGGTGGAGCAAGACCCAGTGAGGGTGGTGGAATGTTTATGGAGTACAAAGAGCTTTCAATGATTGAGTATTTTGAATGGTGGAGGTGCTGCCAACCAGATGACGCTCCACCAGTGTGGGCGTGAGTGTAGCAAAAAAGGATGTGAAAAGAACTGGTATGGAGGCGCAACCCTCTAAGCTACTAGAAGATGTAGATCCAAGTCCAATGTGTGAAGGTGAAAGCACTTCTTTTTTATTATTTTTTCACAAATTAAAAACCAGCAATAGAATACGCATTTCGGGGAAGAACCCCTTCGTCAGTTCGGCTGGATAGGACAACAGGATGCCTGGGGGGGGACACGACTCCAAAGATGTATTGGATGTGTCGGAGGTCCTGTGTGCAGGAAGGCAGGGGAGACGCAATCAAAGAGACTTGTCTCTGTTAAAAGCGTATGAGAAGGAATGCATTATTGGGATGCGAAATGGTCTTTTAGAGAAATTGCCCGCCACCTGGACCATTCTGACCAGACTGTTAGGAGATCTAGAGGTTCAGGTACAGCAAATGTGGATCAATATGCGGTAGACTACCATACAAAACCTGTATTCCTCCATGCCCGCCCGTATCTCATCTTGCAATCAGGCTAGAGGAGCCCAACAGGGACTAGAGCCTCCCCTCAAGGGGTCAGTTTTCTGCAATAAAAGCTCCTTTTGCTCTGATATTGTAATCCCTTATATCAACGTTACAATCACATAGAGAAAGTTTCATTTGATTCTGACAACTCCTTCTGGGAGGGGATCTTTTTTTTACAATGTCCCTTAGAAAGATTCTTCCATCGCTGCAGCAGTGCTCCCCAGGACTAAAGGACCTTCCCTGAATTGAATTGGTCAATCAACAAGGGAAGGGATAGCGGGCATCAGCTGCATGTTCAAGGTAATGTTCAAGTCACACATCTGACTCCCGCTATCCCCTACTTTGCTGCTGAGCATGGCTGAAGGCCCTTTATCTGGTAAAATTCATAGCTAGCGGTTAGCGTGACATGACTGTGCCACGGACTGTGGCATGACTATATTAAGAGGTGAGCGACTAGTCTCTTGACATCACAGCCATGTCACAGGCTGCCAGAAAACCTCTGCTGGGCCACTTGTGGCCAACGTGCCATATGTTGTGCAGGCCTGGTTTAGACACTGACTGCCCAATCTATCTCCAATAGGGCCTATCCACAGGTGATGCAAGTCTGATTGGTGGGGGTCTCATCACTGAAGACCCCTTGTGGTCTCCAGAATAAGAGTCTGAAAGGTCTGCCTGTTTAAGCCCTCTTCTGTCACTCTGGGCTCACTGCCTGCCTTCACCCCTCGGCAGAGTGAGGAGTAGATTGAATAGAGCAGTGTCGCTGCATGTGTGGAGCTGCTCCATTGTTCTTTAATGCAGACCGCTGAGTGCTTGTACTAGCTATTTTCATCATCGCCATTGAAATAAATGGAGCTGCACTGTGCATGTGCAACCACTGCTAAGATGCCATCTCCACGTCTCTGTAGAGGGTATAGAGAGCCCACAGTTAGGAAAATGGGGACACAGGACCCCAATTCTTGGGAATGATAGACCCTCACTGATTAGAGCTTCATCACCTATCCTGTCGATAGCCAATATAAGCCAACCCTGGTATATCCTCAGTAAAAAAAAAAAAGAGATGCAAACTCATTTTAGAAGAATTGGATCCAAAAAATTGTCAATTAAGATAATAAATCTAATACTTTGCCCATGACACCACTTGCCCCTCCTCCCCATATGTGCTTCTCTTCTATCTGTTGTCCCTCACATGGCTCTTCTCCTGCTGTGCCACCATTTGTCTCCCCATGTTTCAACTTGGCCCTCCTCCCCATGTCTCCTTTACCCGCGGTACTACTTCTCCCCCGTGCCCCATCTTGCCCTGTGAAACCACTTGTCCCCACCCATACAATCCCATGTACCACCACTTGCCCCACCTCCTGTGCCCAATGTCCCTCTTTCTCCCTGTGCCACTTTTCCCCTGTAGGTCCTTTTCCCCCTGTTCAACCACTTGTTCCCCAGCCCATGCCCCTCAAATCAGTCAGTCAGATAAACTTTTGTGACCAGGTCTCCCCGAAGCCTCAGTTCATTGTGGCCAAACTAATGAGCACTTTCCTCCTATTAAGAGGTTAAACAGATGGCCGTGCTTGTGGAGCTTTTTGCGGACGTGAAACGTGATGAAGCAAAATCATTGATTTCCATGGTTTCATTTTGTCTAGCGTAATTCTCATGAGATATTACTACACGCCAGAAAAGATACAACTTGTCCTATCTTTCAGGTTTATTTTTTCTCTCAGGCCCAATGGCCTGGAATTCGAACAGTTAAAAAAAGTCTTTCCGCTGGTTCATGTTCTAACACGCTCTGTAGCGGCGAGTGTTTTTGCGCATGCGCCCGTCTGTTTAAGCCCTGGAAGAAGCTTTCCCCAGATGGCAGCGGACAGATGGAACAGTTCACCAGGAGTCGGAGGGCTGCAAGCTGGGGGGGGCTGAAATAATCAGAAGTGTAAGGCCGCCTTCACACGGGCGGAAATCCCGCGGCGGGATTTCCGCCACTGAAAGCTTGCATAGGAGAGCATTACAATACGCACTCCTATGCAGACGGCCGCGGTTTGGCCGCACAAAATCTCGCGCAGCAAACAAACCGCGGCATGTCCTATTTTTGTGCGGGGCTCGCAGAGCCTCGCACAGAAACCTCACTCACCCCGGCACATGAATGAACCGGGGCCGCCGGGCGCGGGCGTATACGCGCTCGTCTCTGCAGACGCTCGGGTCGGGTCCTGCGGCGAGAATTCTCGCCGCCGGATCCGACCCGCTCGTCTGCAGGTGGCCTAAGGCTATGTGCAGACATCAAAGAGGAAATCTGCACCAAAACCTGCATGTGGATTTTAGTGTTTGTGCCCAACACATAATTCAGCTCTGGCATCGCAATGAATGAAATCTGGGGAAAATCCATCACGCGTTCACATTTGTTTTGAAAATCGGCTGCATGTCTGTTTTCTGCTGCAGATTTTCCCCACTGTGATTCATTTACATTGCACTATGCATTGTTGCAGAACTTTGGTACCAAACTACTGCAACAGTTCTGCAGTGTGTGAACTCAACCTAAAAAGCAGCAGTCAGTAAGTCCGGGACATGGAGATGCTGTTGGTGTTTCCCCCGAAAATAAGATCTACATTGAAAATAAGCCCTACCCTGATTTTGCAGGATTTTTGGGGAGGGTCTAAATATAAGCCCTACTCCCAAAATAAGCCTTAGCTGCATTACATTAAAAAAGGAATACCTACCTAGCAGGCTCGGTCCGGGTCAACCATCTGCTGTCTGGAGCTCCGCCGTGCGTTCTGCAGTCCTCGTTCTGCCACTGAAGATCACTTTTTGGTTACAGGATTCATGAAAAAAACATCTCATCTCCAGAAAGCAATGGTTGTGATTGGCTGAGCAGTGCAAGAAGAACCAATCACAGCCATCGCATTGTGGAGGCAGGATTTATTAATTGGTCAATCAATGTCATGGCTCAGCTCATTGAAGCTCCAAACAGCAGTGGGAGGGACCTGCACCAAATCTCCTAGGTACGTTTAATAAGACATCCCCTGAAAATAAAACCTAGAGCCTCTTTTGGGGCAAAAATTAATATGACAGGGTCTTATTTTCGTAGAAACACGATAATATGTTGCTAATAACCATGTCAGACGGTCGCACAGCTAGTCCATAGTTACTCTGGTCTGTGTGGTTGGAGAGTGCCGTAAGCTAGTGAGTAGAAGATGAGGACCTGCAGGTAGAGAGCAAGGGATGAACTAAAAAATCTAGCGATCAATAGGGGGTAAGTAATAGTTCCTGGTCTCTGGATAAATATGACGACTTCCCAATATCACACAATACAAGGCATCTTTTACACGGAGCAACTATTACTCAGCTCATCACTCCGAAAAAGTCTCTGAAGTCTATGAACAGCAGTTGTTTATTTACCTTTACATAGAGGGATGATTGTTCATTAGTCGTTCGCCAAAATATTGTTTGTAGGGGGATCTCCATTCAAATTTGTTCATAATTCGTTCCAGTGCGACTTTACACCAGATGACTTTTGATCAATCAGCGACTATTTTTTAGTTGAGCGGAAGCAAAATGACGAGTGAGCAAATTGTTCTGCATCATCTTTCTGCCATGTTTAAGCAGGACGACTATCCAGTCGCTGTGACCCATACTGATCACAAGAATGGAGGGCCAAGATACCTGTAGGAGAGCTGCTGCCCCTTATAGTGTAGACACATTTCTGCTCTCCTCTATTGGCAGTGTTGGGTATTGCAGCTCAGCCCTATCGCCATCATTGGCTCCTTCATTCTTATGACTGGTGGTGATCTCCGCGGTCGGACCGGCACTGATCTCACATTGTGCTATTTTAGGGATACTTCAGTGATAGATGCCGATAAGAACATGGAGGAGATGATTCAGCATTATGAAGAGAATCGCGGGAAGATCCTTGCAGCTTGACAGAAGAACGGCGCCGTTACATTGTGCCTCATAATGCAAGAGGACATTTTAAAAAAGTAAAACGAAGAAGCGCGCCAATCCAAGAGCAGCCGCCATCTTTATGCAAGAGGAACTAAGTGGCTTCACTATATGGGAACAGATATGATATAAATCCAACTGCACCATTATGGGGGACCGAGAGCCGACTCACAAGGTGCTATCGGTGGACCAATGTTCCATCGCTTCCCATCAGTATCTGATGAGTCTAATAGAGGATATCATGTAAATAGTCATATTTATTCATCTCCGTTCACCTGTTATATTTCTTCCTTTTAGAGGGCCCATTTCCTTCTGTTCCTTACACTGATGTTACTGCTGTCGTTTCTTCATGTTGGTTTACTGAATGTGGTAAATAAACTGGAAGTATTGTAAAGTACATGAGAGTTTTGTTCCCGCTGCATTCCCATGATGATTGGCTCACAGCAGGTTTGAACGTGATTTTTAAAAGGTGAGAAGAGTAAAGCCCGACTAAGGGCGGACACCCACTAGCGTTTTTTTCTCTCTTGCGCTGCGAGAGTGAGAGAAAACACTCGCCTTGCAGCGCAAGAAAAACGCTGGGATATCGCTAGTGTTTTCCATGGGGCCAGCGGCAGCAGCACTAGCCCCATTGAAAACATAGGGAGAAGACCGCGGACTTTTGCCACAGCTGTCACAGCTGTGGCAGAAGTCCAGCATGCTATCCCATTGCTTTCAATGGGGTTGGCACTGCTGCCAGCACCATTGAAAGCAGTGGTTTGTAGCAAGCCCCGCAGCATGATTTTCGGGGAACGGCTTGAAATATAAGCCCTTCCCTGAAAATCATCATTAGCTGGTTAAAAAAAAAACAAAAAAAAATTATTCACCTCTCTGCCGCTCAGGCACGTCCTCCGGCTGGCTCCCCTGCACTGCTGTCCAGCACTTTCAGCAGGCGGGAATTTAAAAATCCCGGCCTCCTGAAAGGGCTGTGCTGATTGGCTGAGCACTCAGCCAATTACAGCCAGCACTTAGCTAATCATGAATGCAGGAGTACAGATGATTCCAAGATGGCGGTAAGAGATACAGTGGGTGGGCTTGATGAGTATGAGGGGGATGCAGTGGGTGGTTTCACAATTTGGCTGAGATGCCAGTGCTGTGTATTGTGTAAAATGGAGCCATAGGAGTCAGAAACTGCTGCAGACCAGAAGGCAAGGATACAAACAACCAACCCAACGAATGGAGGACCCCCCAGCATCGTGGAACAGGCTCAAATTTGTAAAAAAAAAAAAAAAGGATGTGAAGGTATTCAAAGCCATACATGTAATATGAGGAAGGCAAGATTGATACCTTATTGTAGCATCAGGAAAACCCCTTTAATTACAGTCTGAGGAACTGCAGAACAGGAGTATTAATATGGGTCACCTATAAACTGTAACTATGAATGGTGGCAGATAGTTCAGTCAAATCTTCACACTTTTAAATGTCTTTTTTCCAATATTAGGGCCCCTCTTGTCCACTGCTAGTGGCTGGTATTGCACGTCACCCCTTACTTTTGAATAAGAAAGACCTCCAATACACACAGGCCGTGTTCAAGAGAGGGGCTGTTTTGTAAGACGACTTGAGGTCATAGTGCATCTATAGTCACCCATAGCTCTGTATACAATTTACAAAGACCCCGGAGCCATCCATATATATCCCACTTCTGTGCTCCATGCAGTCTTGCAGACATACAGAGAATCTTCAGCTGCGTACCCTCCTCCTCCTCGTCTTATTTACTTCAACACTAAGGTGATTTGTGGAAGACTCAGGATGTTGCTGAATAAACCTAAATTATATCCTGTAGGGTTTGTAGTTTTCTTCTAGAGGGACTTTTCCCATCTGATACTTGGTTTTCCCATTTGCCAAGCGGCATCAGAGTTGTTCATCTCCCTGTTTGCCCGGAGCCCACTGGGTATGATCACACAGGAACTGGAAAGATGAAGAGGCTCTTTCATTAGTGCACAAAAAGCTACATAAACTTGGACTTCTCTACCAGCTTTTGGTCAGTAGCCTCGTCTCCACACTAGAACTATATGGGAGCAAACCAAAGGGGAAAAACAGCTAAAACCGTAATAAATACCAAAGTGTTCACCAAGGTGTATTTTAGGACCCTGCCTTATGGAAGCACTTATATCACAAACCAGGATGTTACTCTACTGGTACTGTAAGCCAGGGGTGCACAACATACCGCCCGCAGGCCACATGTGGCCCACAGTGCCATTCTGTGCCGCCCAAGCCGTCTGCACCCTGAAATATCTATGTGTGGCAGCTCATATGTAGTTTCCACATCAGGGTGAAGAGTGGGGGCACATAGCAGGGCAACAAGAATGGGCAAGTATGAAGGGTGAGGTGTGTAGCCATGTCTGGGCCCCTTATGTATTAGAACAAGTACTAAGGGTGCACTGTGTAGTCATGTGTGGGTGCCCTATATATTAGGACAAGTATTAAGGGTGCACTGTGTATTCATGTCTGGGTCCCCTATATATTAGGACAAGTACTAAGGGTGCACTGTGTAGTCATGTGTGGGTCTCCTATATATTATGATAAGTACTAAGGGTGCACTGTGTAGCCATGTCTGGGTGCCCTATATATTAGGACAAGTACTAAGGGTGCACTGTGTAGCCATGTCTGGGTCCCCTATATATTAGGACAAGTACTAAGGGTGCACTGTGTAGCCATGTCTGCGCCCCTTATGTATTAGAACAAGTACTAAGGGTGCACTGTGTAGCCACGTCTGGGTCCCTATGTATTAGGACAAGTACTAAGGGTGCACTGTGTAGCCATATCTGAGTCCCCCACATATATTACGACAAGTACTAAGGGTGCACTGTGTACCCATATCTGGTCTCCTATATATTAGGACAAGTACTAAGGGTGCACTGTGTAGCCATGTCTGGGCCCCCTGTATATTAGGACAAGTACTAAGGGTGCACTGTGTAGTCATGTCTGGGCTCCTATATATTAGGACAAGTACTAAGGGTGCACTGTGTAGTCATGTCTGGGCCCCTTATGTATTAAAACAAGTACTAAGCGTGCACTGTGTAGTCATGTCTGGGTCCCTATACATTAGGACAAGTACTAAGGGTGCACTGTGTAGCCATGTCTGTGTCCCCTGTATATTAGGACAAGTACTAAGGGTGCACTGTGTAGCCATGTCTGGGTCTCCTGTATATTAGGACAAGTACTAAGGGTGCACTGTGTAGCCATGTCTGGGTCTCCTGTATATTAGGACAAGTACTAAGGGTGCACTGTGTAGTCATGTCTGGTCTCCTATATATTAGGACAAATACTAAGAGTGCACTGTGTAGCCATGTCTGGGTCTCCTGTATATTAGGACAAGTACTAAGGGTGCACTGTGTAGCAATGTCTTGGTCCCCTGCATATTAGGACCAGTACTAAGGGTGCACTGTGTAGCCATATCTGGTCTCCTATATATTAGGACAAATACTAAGGGTGCACTGTGTAGCCATATCTGGTCTCCTATATATTAGGACAAGTACTAAGGGTTCACGATGTAGCCATGTCTTGGTCCCCTGCATATTAGGACAAGTACTAAGGGTGCATTGTGTACCCATATCTGGTCTCCTATATATTAGGACAAGTACTAAGGGTGCACTGTGTACCCATATCTGGTCCCCTATATATTAGGACAAGTACTAAGGGTGCACTGTGTACCCATATCTGGTCTCCTATATATTAGGACCAGTACTAAGGGTGCACTGTGTAGCCATATCTTTGTTCCCCTGCATATTAGGACAAGTAGTATGGGTGCACTGTGTAGTCATGTCTTGGTCTCCTGTATATTAGGACAAGTACTAAGGGTGCACTGTGTAGTCATGTCTGGGTCCCCTGCATATTAGGACAAGTACTAAAGGTGCACTGTGTAGTCATGTCTGGGCCCCCTGTATATTAGGACAAGTACTAAGGGTGCACTGTGTAGTCATGTCTGGGTCTCCTGTAAATTAGGACAAGTACAAAGGGTGCACTGTGTAGCCATGTCTGGGTCTCCTATATATTAGGACAAGTACTATGGGTGCACTGTGTAGCCATATCTGGTCTCCTATATATTACGACAAGTACTAAGGGTGCACGGTGTAGCCATGTCTTGGTCCCATGCATATTAGGACAAGTACTAAGGGTGCATTGTGTACCCATATCTGGTCTCCTATATATTAGGACACGTACTAAGGGTGCACTGTGTAGTCATATCTGGTCTCCTATATATTAGGACAAGTACTAAGGGTGCACTGTGTACCCATAACTGGTCCCCTATATATTAGGACAAGTACTAAGGGTGCACTGCGTACCCATATCTGGTCTCCTATATATTAGGACCAGTACTAAGGGTGCACTGTATAGCCATGTCTGGTCTCCTATATATTAGGACAAGTACTATGGGTGCACTGTGTAGTCATGTCTTGGTCCCCTGCATATTAGGACAAGTACTAAGGGTGCACTGTGTAGCCATATCTCTGTTCCCCTGCATATTAGGACAAGTACTAAGGGTGCACTGTGTAGTCATGTCTTGGTCCCCTGCATATTAAGACAATTACTAAGGGTGCACTGTATAGCCATATTGGGTCTCCTGTATATTAGGACAAGTACTAAGGGTGCACTGTGTAGCCATATTGGGTCTCCTATATATTAGGACAAATACTAAGGGTGCACTGTGTAGCCATATCTGGTCTCCTATATATTAGGACAAGTACTAAGGGTTCACGGTGTAGCCATGTCTTGGTCCCCTGCATATTAGGACAAGTACTAAGGGTGCATTGTGTACCCATATCTGGTCTCCTATATATTAGGACAAGTACTAAGGGTGCACTGTGTACCCATATCTGGTCCCCTATATATTAGGACAAGTACTAAGGGTGCACTGTGTACCCATATCTGGTCTCCTATATATTAGGACCAGTACTAAGGGTGCACTGTGTAGCCATATCTTTGTTCCCCTGCATATTAGGACAAGTAGTATGGGTGCACTGTGTAGTCATGTCTTGGTCTCCTGTATATTAGGACAAGTACTAAGGGTGCACTGTGTAGCCATATCTGGTCTCCTATATATTAGGACAAATACTAAGGGTGCACTGTGTAGCCATATCTGGTCTCCTATATATTAGGACAAGTACTAAGGGTTCACGGTGTAGCCATGTCTTGGTCCCCTGCATATTAGGACAAGTACTAAGGGTGCATTGTGTACCCATATCTGGTCTCCTATATATTAGGACAAGTACTAAGGGTGCACTGTGTACCCATATCTGGTCCCCTATATATTAGGACAAGTACTATGGGTGCACTGTGTAGCCATATCTGGTCTCCTATATATTACGACAAGTACTAAGGGTGCACGGTGTAGCCATGTCTTGGTCCCCTGCATATTAGGACAAGTACTAAGGGTGCATTGTGTACCCATATCTGGTCTCCTATATATTAGGACACGTACTAAGGGTGCACTGTGTAGTCATATCTGGTCTCCTATATATTAGGACAAGTACTAAGGGTGCACTGTGTACCCATATCTGGTCCCCTATATATTAGGACAAGTACTAAGGGTGCACTGCGTACCCATATCTGGTCTCCTATATATTAGGACCAGTACTAAGGGTGCACTGTATAGCCATGTCTGGTCTCCTATATATTAGGACAAGTACTATGGGTGCACTGTGTAGTCATGTCTTGGTCCCCTGCATATTAGGACAAGTACTAAGGGTGCACTGTGTAGCCATATCTCTGTTCCCCTGCATATTAGGACAAGTACTAAGGGTGCACTGTGTAGTCATGTCTTGGTCCCCTGCATATTAAGACAATTACTAAGGGTGCACTGTATAGCCATATTGGGTCTCCTGTATATTAGGACAAGTACTAAGGGTGCACTGTGTAGCCATATTGGGTCTCCTATATATTAGGACAAGTATTAAGGGTGCACTGTGTAGCCATATCTGGGTCCCCTGCATATTAGGACAAGTACTAAGGGTGCAGTGTGTAGCCATATTGGGTCTCCTATATATTAGGACAAGTACTAAGGGTGCACTGTGTAGCCGTATCTGGTCTCCTATATATTAGGACAGGTACTAAGGGTGCCCTGTGTAGCCAGGTCTGGGTCCCCTATATATTAGGACAAGTACTAAGGGTGCACAGTGTAGCCATGTCTGAGTCCCTATATATTAGAACAAGTACTAACTGTGCCCTGTGTAGCCATGTCTGGTACCCTATATAATAGGACAAGTACTAAGGGTGCACTGTGTAGCCATGTCTTGGTCCCCTGCATATTAGGACAAGTACTAAGGGTGCACTGTGTAGCCATATCTGGTCCCCTATATATTAGGACAAGTACTAAGGGTGCACTGTGTAGTCACGTCTGGGTCCCCTACCTGTTAGGACAAGTACTAAGGGTGCACTGTGTAGCCATATCTGGTCTCCTATATATTACGACAAGTACTAAGGGTGCACGGCGTAGCCATATCTGGTCTCCTATATATTAGGACAAGTACTAAGGGTGCACTGTGTAGTCACGTCTGGGTCCCCCGCATATTAGGACAAGTACTAAAGGTGCACTGTGTAGTCATGTCTGGGTCCCTATATATTAGGACAAGTTCTAAGGGTGCACTGTGTAGTCATGTCTGGGTCTCCTGTATATTAGGACAAGTACTAAGGGTGCACTGTGTAGCCATGTCTGGTCCCCTATATATTAGGACAAGTACTAAGGGTGCACTGTGTAGCCGTATCTGGTCTCCTATATATTAGGACAAGTATTAAGGGTGCACTGTTTAGCCATATCTGGGTCCCCTGCATATTAGGACAAGTACTAAGGGTGCACTGTGTAGCCATATCTTTGTTCCCCTGCATATTAGGACAAGTACTAAGGGTGCACTGTGTAGCCATGTCTGGGTCCCTATATATTAGGACAAGTACTAAGGGTGCAGTGTGTAGTCATGTCTGGGTCTCCTGTATATTAGGATAAGTACTAAGGGTGCACTGTGTAGTCATGTCTGGGTCCCTATGTATTAGGACAAGTACTAAGGGTGCACTGTGTAGCCATATCTGAGTCCCCTACATATATTAGGACAAGTAGTAAGGGTGCACCGTGTAGCCATATTGGGTCTCCTATATATTAGGACAAGTACTAAGGGTGCACTGTGTAGCCATGTCTTGGTCCCCTGCATATTAGGACAAGTACTAAGGGTGCACTGTGTAGCCATATCTGGTCCCTTATATATTAGGACAAGTACTAAGGGTGCACTGTGTAGCCATGTCTTGGTCCCCTGCATATTAGGACCAGTACTAAGGGTACACTGTATAGCCATATCTGGTCTCCTATATATTAGGACAAGTACTAAGGGTGCACTGTGTAGCCATATTGGGTCTCCTATATATTAGGACAAGTACTAAGGGTGCACTGTGTAGCCATGTCTTGGTCCCCTGCATATTAGGACCAGTACTAAGGGTGCACTGTGTAGCCATATCTGGTCTCCTATATATTAGGACAAGTACTAAGGGTGCACTGTGTACCCATATCTGGTCTCCTATATATTAGGACAAGTACTAAGGGTGCACTGTGTAGTCATGTCTGGGTCCCTTTATATTAGGACAAGTACTAAGGGTGCACTGTGTAGTCATGTCTGCGTCCCTATATATTAGAACAAGTACTAACTGTGCCCTGTGGAGCCATGTCTGGGTCCCCTATATATTAGGACAAGTACTAAGGGTGCACTGTGTAGTCATATCTGGTCTCCTATATATTAGGACAAGTACTAAGGGTGCACTGTGTAGTCTTGTCTGGGTCCCCTGCATATTAGGACAAGTACTAAAGCTGCACTGTGTAGTCATGTCTGGGCCCCCTGTATATTAGGACAAGTACTAAGGGTGCACTGTGTAGTCATGTCTGGGTCTCCTGTATATTAGGACAAGTACTAAGGGTGCACTGTGTAGCCATGTCTGGGCCCCTATATATTAGGACAAGTACTAAGGGTGCACTGTGTAGCCATGTCTGGGTCTCCTATATATTAGGACAAGTACTATGGGTGCACTGTGTAGCCATGTCTGGTCTCCTATATATTAGGACAAGTACTAAGGGTGCACGGTGTAGCCATGTCTTGGTCCCCTGCATATTAGGACAAGTACTAAGGGTGCATTGTGTACCCATATCTGGTCTCCTATATATTAGGACAAGTACTAAGGGTGCACTGTGTACCCATATCTGGTCCCCTATATATTAGGACAAGTACTAACGGTGCACTATGTACCCATATCTGGTCTCCTATATATTAGGACCAGTACTAAGGGTGCACTGTGTAGCCATATCTTTGTTCCCCTGTATATTAGGACAAGTACTAAGGGTGCACTGTGTAGTCATGTCTTGGTCCCCTGCATATTAAGACAATTACTAAGGGTGCACTGTGTAGTCTTGTCTGGCCCCCTATATATTAGGACAAGTACTAAGTGTGCACTGTATAGCCATATTGGGTCTCCTGTATATTAGGACAAGTACTAAGGGTGCACTGTGTAGCCATATTGGGTCTCCTATATATTAGGACAAGTACTAAGGGTGCACTGTGTAGCCGTATCTGGTCTCCTATATATTAGGACAGGTACTAAGGGGGCCCTGTGTAGCCATGTCTGGGTCCCCTATATATTAGGACAAGTACTAAGGGTGCACTGTGTAGCCGTATCTGGTCTCCTATATATTAGGACAGGTACTAAGGGGGCCCTGTGTAGCCATGTCTCGTCTCCTATATATTAGGACAAGTACTAAAGGTGCACGGTGTAGCCATGTCTTGGTCCCCTGCATAATAGGACAAGTACTAAGCGTACACTGTGTACCCATATCTGGTCTCCTATATATTAGGACAAGTATTAAGGGTGCACTGTGTAGCCATATCTGGGTCCCCTGCATATTAGGACAAGTACTAAGGGTGCACTGTGTAGCCATATCTTTGTTCCCCTGCATATTAGGAAAAGTACTAAGGGTGCACTGTGTAGTCATGGCGGCCCCCTATATATTAGGACAAGTACTAAGGGTGCACTGTGTAGTCATATCTGGGTCCCCTGCATATTAGGACAAGTACTAAGGGTGCACTATGTAGCCATATCTTTGTTCCCCTGCATATTAGGACAAGTACTAAGGGTGCACTGTGTAGCCATGTCCGAGTCCCTATATATTAGGACAAGTACTAAGGGTGCACTGTGTAGCCATGTCTGGCCCCCTATATATTAGGACAAGTACTAAGGGTGCACTGTGTAGCCATGTCTGGCCCCCTATATATTAGGACAAGTACTAAGGGTGCACTGTATAGCCATGTCTGTGTCCCTATATATTAGGACAAGTACTAAGGGTGCAATGTGTAGTCATGTCTGGGTCTCCTGTATATTAGGACAAGTACTAAGGGTGTACTGTGTAGCCATATTGGGTCCCCTATATATTAGGACAAGTACTAAGGGTTCACGGTGTAGCCATGTCTTGGTCCCCTGCATATTAGGACAAGTACTAAGGGTGCATTGTGTACCCATATCTGGTCTCCTATATATTAGGACAAGTACTAAGGGTGCACTGTGTACCCATATCTGGTCCCCTATATATTAGGACAAGTACTAAGGGTGCACTGTGTACCCATATCTGGTCTCCTATATATTAGGACCAGTACTAAGGGTGCACTGTGTAGCCATATCTTTGTTCCCCTGCATATTAGGACAAGTAGTATGGGTGCACTGTGTAGTCATGTCTTGGTCTCCTGTATATTAGGACAAGTACTAAGGGTGCACTGTGTAGTCATGTCTGGGTCCCCTGCATATTAGGACAAGTACTAAAGGTGCACTGTGTAGTCATGTCTGGGCCCCCTGTATATTAGGACAAGTACTAAGGGTGCACTGTGTAGTCATGTCTGGGTCTCCTGTAAATTAGGACAAGTACAAAGGGTGCACTGTGTAGCCATGTCTGGGTCTCCTATATATTAGGACAAGTACTATGGGTGCACTGTGTAGCCATATCTGGTCTCCTATATATTACGACAAGTACTAAGGGTGCACGGTGTAGCGATGTCTTGGTCCCCTGCATATTAGGACAAGTACTAAGGGTGCATTGTGTACCCATATCTGGTCTCCTATATATTAGGACACGTACTAAGGGTGCACTGTGTAGTCATATCTGGTCTCCTATATATTAGGACAAGTACTAAGGGTGCACTGTGTACCCATAACTGGTCCCCTATATATTAGGACAAGTACTAAGGGTGCACTGCGTACCCATATCTGGTCTCCTATATATTAGGACCAGTACTAAGGGTGCACTGTATAGCCATGTCTGGTCTCCTATATATTAGGACAAGTACTAAGGGTGCACTGTGTACCCATATCTGGTCTCCTATATATTAGGACCAGTACTAAGGGTGCACTGTGTAGCCATATCTTTGTTCCCCTGCATATTAGGACAAGTAGTATGGGTGCACTGTGTAGTCATGTCTTGGTCTCCTGTATATTAGGACAAGTACTAAGGGTGCACTGTGTAGTCATGTCTGGGTCCCCTGCATATTAGGACAAGTACTAAAGGTGCACTGTGTAGTCATGTCTGGGCCCCCTGTATATTAGGACAAGTACTAAGGGTGCACTGTGTAGTCATGTCTGGGTCTCCTGTAAATTAGGACAAGTACAAAGGGTGCACTGTGTAGCCATGTCTGGGTCTCCTATATATTAGGACAAGTACTATGGGTGCACTGTGTAGCCATATCTGGTCTCCTATATATTACGACAAGTACTAAGGGTGCACGGTGTAGCCATGTCTTGGTCCCCTGCATATTAGGACAAGTACTAAGGGTGCATTGTGTACCCATATCTGGTCTCCTATATATTAGGACACGTACTAAGGGTGCACTGTGTAGTCATATCTGGTCTCCTATATATTAGGACAAGTACTAAGGGTGCACTGTGTACCCATAACTGGTCCCCTATATATTAGGACAAGTACTAAGGGTGCACTGCGTACCCATATCTGGTCTCCTATATATTAGGACCAGTACTAAGGGTGCACTGTATAGCCATGTCTGGTCTCCTATATATTAGGACAAGTACTATGGGTGCACTGTGTAGTCATGTCTTGGTCCCCTGCATATTAGGACAAGTACTAAGGGTGCACTGTGTAGCCATATCTCTGTTCCCCTGCATATTAGGACAAGTACTAAGGGTGCACTGTGTAGTCATGTCTTGGTCCCCTGCATATTAAGACAATTACTAAGGGTGCACTGTATAGCCATATTGGGTCTCCTGTATATTAGGACAAGTACTAAGGGTGCACTGTGTAGCCATATTGGGTCTCCTATATATTAGGACAAATACTAAGGGTGCACTGTGTAGCCATATCTGGTCTCCTATATATTAGGACAAGTACTAAGGGTTCACGGTGTAGCCATGTCTTGGTCCCCTGCATATTAGGACAAGTACTAAGGGTGCATTGTGTACCCATATCTGGTCTCCTATATATTAGGACAAGTACTAAGGGTGCACTGTGTACCCATATCTGGTCCCCTATATATTAGGACAAGTACTAAGGGTGCACTGTGTACCCATATCTGGTCTCCTATATATTAGGACCAGTACTAAGGGTGCACTGTGTAGCCATATCTTTGTTCCCCTGCATATTAGGACAAGTAGTATGGGTGCACTGTGTAGTCATGTCTTGGTCTCCTGTATATTAGGACAAGTACTAAGGGTGCACTGTGTAGCCATATCTGGTCTCCTATATATTAGGACAAATACTAAGGGTGCACTGTGTAGCCATATCTGGTCTCCTATATATTAGGACAAGTACTAAGGGTTCACGGTGTAGCCATGTCTTGGTCCCCTGCATATTAGGACAAGTACTAAGGGTGCATTGTGCACCCATATCTGGTCTCCTATATATTAGGACAAGTACTAAGGGTGCACTGTGTACCCATATCTGGTCCCCTATATATTAGGACAAGTACTATGGGTGCACTGTGTAGCCATATCTGGTCTCCTATATATTACGACAAGTACTAAGGGTGCACGGTGTAGCCATGTCTTGGTCCCCTGCATATTAGGACAAGTACTAAGGGTGCATTGTGTACCCATATCTGGTCTCCTATATATTAGGACACGTACTAAGGGTGCACTGTGTAGTCATATCTGGTCTCCTATATATTAGGACAAGTACTAAGGGTGCACTGTGTACCCATATCTGGTCCCCTATATATTAGGACAAGTACTAAGGGTGCACTGCGTACCCATATCTGGTCTCCTATATATTAGGACCAGTACTAAGGGTGCACTGTATAGCCATGTCTGGTCTCCTATATATTAGGACAAGTACTATGGGTGCACTGTGTAGTCATGTCTTGGTCCCCTGCATATTAGGACAAGTACTAAGGGTGCACTGTGTAGCCATATCTCTGTTCCCCTGCATATTAGGACAAGTACTAAGGGTGCACTGTGTAGTCATGTCTTGGTCCCCTGCATATTAAGACAATTACTAAGGGTGCACTGTATAGCCATATTGGGTCTCCTGTATATTAGGACAAGTACTAAGGGTGCACTGTGTAGCCATATTGGGTCTCCTATATATTAGGACAAGTATTAAGGGTGCACTGTGTAGCCATATCTGGGTCCCCTGCATATTAGGACAAGTACTAAGGGTGCAGTGTGTAGCCATATTGGGTCTCCTATATATTAGGACAAGTACTAAGGGTGCACTGTGTAGCCGTATCTGGTCTCCTATATATTAGGACAGGTACTAAGGGTGCCCTGTGTAGCCAGGTCTGGGTCCCCTATATATTAGGACAAGTACTAAGGGTGCACAGTGTAGCCATGTCTGAGTCCCTATATATTAGAACAAGTACTAACTGTGCCCTGTGTAGCCATGTCTGGTACCCTATATAATAGGACAAGTACTAAGGGTGCACTGTGTAGCCATGTCTTGGTCCCCTGCATATTAGGACAAGTACTAAGGGTGCACTGTGTAGCCATATCTGGTCCCCTATATATTAGGACAAGTACTAAGGGTGCACTGTGTAGTCACGTCTGGGTCCCCTACCTGTTAGGACAAGTACTAAGGGTGCACTGTGTAGCCATATCTGGTCTCCTATATATTACGACAAGTACTAAGGGTGCACGGCGTAGCCATATCTGGTCTCCTATATATTAGGACAAGTACTAAGGGTGCACTGTGTAGTCACGTCTGGGTCCCCCGCATATTAGGACAAGTACTAAAGGTGCACTGTGTAGTCATGTCTGGGTCCCTATATATTAGGACAAGTTCTAAGGGTGCACTGTGTAGTCATGTCTGGGTCTCCTGTATATTAGGACAAGTACTAAGGGTGCACTGTGTAGCCATGTCTGGTCCCCTATATATTAGGACAAGTACTAAGGGTGCACTGTGTAGCCGTATCTGGTCTCCTATATATTAGGACAAGTATTAAGGGTGCACTGTTTAGCCATATCTGGGTCCCCTGCATATTAGGACAAGTACTAAGGGTGCACTGTGTAGCCATATCTTTGTTCCCCTGCATATTAGGACAAGTACTAAGGGTGCACTGTGTAGCCATGTCTGGGTCCCTATATATTAGGACAAGTACTAAGGGTGCAGTGTGTAGTCATGTCTGGGTCTCCTGTATATTAGGATAAGTACTAAGGGTGCACTGTGTAGTCATGTCTGGGTCCCTATGTATTAGGACAAGTACTAAGGGTGCACTGTGTAGCCATATCTGAGTCCCCTACATATATTAGGACAAGTAGTAAGGGTGCACCGTGTAGCCATATTGGGTCTCCTATATATTAGGACAAGTACTAAGGGTGCACTGTGTAGCCATGTCTTGGTCCCCTGCATATTAGGACAAGTACTAAGGGTGCACTGTGTAGCCATATCTGGTCCCTTATATATTAGGACAAGTACTAAGGGTGCACTGTGTAGCCATGTCTTGGTCCCCTGCATATTAGGACCAGTACTAAGGGTACACTGTATAGCCATATCTGGTCTCCTATATATTAGGACAAGTACTAAGGGTGCACTGTGTAGCCATATTGGGTCTCCTATATATTAGGACAAGTACTAAGGGTGCACTGTGTAGCCATGTCTTGGTCCCCTGCATATTAGGACCAGTACTAAGGGTGCACTGTGTAGCCATATCTGGTCTCCTATATATTAGGACAAGTACTAAGGGTGCACTGTGTACCCATATCTGGTCTCCTATATATTAGGACAAGTACTAAGGGTGCACTGTGTAGTCATGTCTGGGTCCCTTTATATTAGGACAAGTACTAAGGGTGCACTGTGTAGTCATGTCTGCGTCCCTATATATTAGAACAAGTACTAACTGTGCCCTGTGGAGCCATGTCTGGGTCCCCTATATATTAGGACAAGTACTAAGGGTGCACTGTGTAGTCATATCTGGTCTCCTATATATTAGGACAAGTACTAAGGGTGCACTGTGTAGTCTTGTCTGGGTCCCCTGCATATTAGGACAAGTACTAAAGCTGCACTGTGTAGTCATGTCTGGGCCCCCTGTATATTAGGACAAGTACTAAGGGTGCACTGTGTAGTCATGTCTGGGTCTCCTGTATATTAGGACAAGTACTAAGGGTGCACTGTGTAGCCATGTCTGGGCCCCTATATATTAGGACAAGTACTAAGGGTGCACTGTGTAGCCATGTCTGGGTCTCCTATATATTAGGACAAGTACTATGGGTGCACTGTGTAGCCATGTCTGGTCTCCTATATATTAGGACAAGTACTAAGGGTGCACGGTGTAGCCATGTCTTGGTCCCCTGCATATTAGGACAAGTACTAAGGGTGCATTGTGTACCCATATCTGGTCTCCTATATATTAGGACAAGTACTAAGGGTGCACTGTGTACCCATATCTGGTCCCCTATATATTAGGACAAGTACTAACGGTGCACTATGTACCCATATCTGGTCTCCTATATATTAGGACCAGTACTAAGGGTGCACTGTGTAGCCATATCTTTGTTCCCCTGTATATTAGGACAAGTACTAAGGGTGCACTGTGTAGTCATGTCTTGGTCCCCTGCATATTAAGACAATTACTAAGGGTGCACTGTGTAGTCTTGTCTGGCCCCCTATATATTAGGACAAGTACTAAGTGTGCACTGTATAGCCATATTGGGTCTCCTGTATATTAGGACAAGTACTAAGGGTGCACTGTGTAGCCATATTGGGTCTCCTATATATTAGGACAAGTACTAAGGGTGCACTGTGTAGCCGTATCTGGTCTCCTATATATTAGGACAGGTACTAAGGGGGCCCTGTGTAGCCATGTCTGGGTCCCCTATATATTAGGACAAGTACTAAGGGTGCACTGTGTAGCCGTATCTGGTCTCCTATATATTAGGACAGGTACTAAGGGGGCCCTGTGTAGCCATGTCTCGTCTCCTATATATTAGGACAAGTACTAAAGGTGCACGGTGTAGCCATGTCTTGGTCCCCTGCATAATAGGACAAGTACTAAGCGTACACTGTGTACCCATATCTGGTCTCCTATATATTAGGACAAGTATTAAGGGTGCACTGTGTAGCCATATCTGGGTCCCCTGCATATTAGGACAAGTACTAAGGGTGCACTGTGTAGCCATATCTTTGTTCCCCTGCATATTAGGAAAAGTACTAAGGGTGCACTGTGTAGTCATGGCGGCCCCCTATATATTAGGACAAGTACTAAGGGTGCACTGTGTAGTCATATCTGGGTCCCCTGCATATTAGGACAAGTACTAAGGGTGCACTATGTAGCCATATCTTTGTTCCCCTGCATATTAGGACAAGTACTAAGGGTGCACTGTGTAGCCATGTCCGAGTCCCTATATATTAGGACAAGTACTAAGGGTGCACTGTGTAGCCATGTCTGGCCCCCTATATATTAGGACAAGTACTAAGGGTGCACTGTGTAGCCATGTCTGGCCCCCTATATATTAGGACAAGTACTAAGGGTGCACTGTATAGCCATGTCTGTGTCCCTATATATTAGGACAAGTACTAAGGGTGCAATGTGTAGTCATGTCTGGGTCTCCTGTATATTAGGACAAGTACTAAGGGTGTACTGTGTAGCCATATTGGGTCCCCTATATATTAGGACAAGTACTAAGGGTTCACGGTGTAGCCATGTCTTGGTCCCCTGCATATTAGGACAAGTACTAAGGGTGCATTGTGTACCCATATCTGGTCTCCTATATATTAGGACAAGTACTAAGGGTGCACTGTGTACCCATATCTGGTCCCCTATATATTAGGACAAGTACTAAGGGTGCACTGTGTACCCATATCTGGTCTCCTATATATTAGGACCAGTACTAAGGGTGCACTGTGTAGCCATATCTTTGTTCCCCTGCATATTAGGACAAGTAGTATGGGTGCACTGTGTAGTCATGTCTTGGTCTCCTGTATATTAGGACAAGTACTAAGGGTGCACTGTGTAGTCATGTCTGGGTCCCCTGCATATTAGGACAAGTACTAAAGGTGCACTGTGTAGTCATGTCTGGGCCCCCTGTATATTAGGACAAGTACTAAGGGTGCACTGTGTAGTCATGTCTGGGTCTCCTGTAAATTAGGACAAGTACAAAGGGTGCACTGTGTAGCCATGTCTGGGTCTCCTATATATTAGGACAAGTACTATGGGTGCACTGTGTAGCCATATCTGGTCTCCTATATATTACGACAAGTACTAAGGGTGCACGGTGTAGCGATGTCTTGGTCCCCTGCATATTAGGACAAGTACTAAGGGTGCATTGTGTACCCATATCTGGTCTCCTATATATTAGGACACGTACTAAGGGTGCACTGTGTAGTCATATCTGGTCTCCTATATATTAGGACAAGTACTAAGGGTGCACTGTGTACCCATAACTGGTCCCCTATATATTAGGACAAGTACTAAGGGTGCACTGCGTACCCATATCTGGTCTCCTATATATTAGGACCAGTACTAAGGGTGCACTGTATAGCCATGTCTGGTCTCCTATATATTAGGACAAGTACTAAGGGTGCACTGTGTACCCATATCTGGTCTCCTATATATTAGGACCAGTACTAAGGGTGCACTGTGTAGCCATATCTTTGTTCCCCTGCATATTAGGACAAGTAGTATGGGTGCACTGTGTAGTCATGTCTTGGTCTCCTGTATATTAGGACAAGTACTAAGGGTGCACTGTGTAGTCATGTCTGGGTCCCCTGCATATTAGGACAAGTACTAAAGGTGCACTGTGTAGTCATGTCTGGGCCCCCTGTATATTAGGACAAGTACTAAGGGTGCACTGTGTAGTCATGTCTGGGTCTCCTGTAAATTAGGACAAGTACAAAGGGTGCACTGTGTAGCCATGTCTGGGTCTCCTATATATTAGGACAAGTACTATGGGTGCACTGTGTAGCCATATCTGGTCTCCTATATATTACGACAAGTACTAAGGGTGCACGGTGTAGCCATGTCTTGGTCCCCTGCATATTAGGACAAGTACTAAGGGTGCATTGTGTACCCATATCTGGTCTCCTATATATTAGGACACGTACTAAGGGTGCACTGTGTAGTCATATCTGGTCTCCTATATATTAGGACAAGTACTAAGGGTGCACTGTGTACCCATAACTGGTCCCCTATATATTAGGACAAGTACTAAGGGTGCACTGCGTACCCATATCTGGTCTCCTATATATTAGGACCAGTACTAAGGGTGCACTGTATAGCCATGTCTGGTCTCCTATATATTAGGACAAGTACTATGGGTGCACTGTGTAGTCATGTCTTGGTCCCCTGCATATTAGGACAAGTACTAAGGGTGCACTGTGTAGCCATATCTCTGTTCCCCTGCATATTAGGACAAGTACTAAGGGTGCACTGTGTAGTCATGTCTTGGTCCCCTGCATATTAAGACAATTACTAAGGGTGCACTGTATAGCCATATTGGGTCTCCTGTATATTAGGACAAGTACTAAGGGTGCACTGTGTAGCCATATTGGGTCTCCTATATATTAGGACAAATACTAAGGGTGCACTGTGTAGCCATATCTGGTCTCCTATATATTAGGACAAGTACTAAGGGTTCACGGTGTAGCCATGTCTTGGTCCCCTGCATATTAGGACAAGTACTAAGGGTGCATTGTGTACCCATATCTGGTCTCCTATATATTAGGACAAGTACTAAGGGTGCACTGTGTACCCATATCTGGTCCCCTATATATTAGGACAAGTACTAAGGGTGCACTGTGTACCCATATCTGGTCTCCTATATATTAGGACCAGTACTAAGGGTGCACTGTGTAGCCATATCTTTGTTCCCCTGCATATTAGGACAAGTAGTATGGGTGCACTGTGTAGTCATGTCTTGGTCTCCTGTATATTAGGACAAGTACTAAGGGTGCACTGTGTAGCCATATCTGGTCTCCTATATATTAGGACAAATACTAAGGGTGCACTGTGTAGCCATATCTGGTCTCCTATATATTAGGACAAGTACTAAGGGTTCACGGTGTAGCCATGTCTTGGTCCCCTGCATATTAGGACAAGTACTAAGGGTGCATTGTGCACCCATATCTGGTCTCCTATATATTAGGACAAGTACTAAGGGTGCACTGTGTACCCATATCTGGTCCCCTATATATTAGGACAAGTACTATGGGTGCACTGTGTAGCCATATCTGGTCTCCTATATATTACGACAAGTACTAAGGGTGCACGGTGTAGCCATGTCTTGGTCCCCTGCATATTAGGACAAGTACTAAGGGTGCATTGTGTACCCATATCTGGTCTCCTATATATTAGGACACGTACTAAGGGTGCACTGTGTAGTCATATCTGGTCTCCTATATATTAGGACAAGTACTAAGGGTGCACTGTGTACCCATATCTGGTCCCCTATATATTAGGACAAGTACTAAGGGTGCACTGCGTACCCATATCTGGTCTCCTATATATTAGGACCAGTACTAAGGGTGCACTGTATAGCCATGTCTGGTCTCCTATATATTAGGACAAGTACTATGGGTGCACTGTGTAGTCATGTCTTGGTCCCCTGCATATTAGGACAAGTACTAAGGGTGCACTGTGTAGCCATATCTCTTTTCCCCTGCATATTAGGACAAGTACTAAGGGTGCACTGTGTAGTCATGTCTTGGTCCCCTGCATATTAAGACAATTACTAAGGGTGCACTGTATAGCCATATTGGGTCTCCTGTATATTAGGACAAGTACTAAGGGTGCACTGTGTAGCCATATTGGGTCTCCTATATATTAGGACAAGTATTAAGGGTGCACTGTGTAGCCATATCTGGGTCCCCTGCATATTAGGACAAGTACTAAGGGTGCAGTGTGTAGCCATATTGGGTCTCCTATATATTAGGACAAGTACTAAGGGTGCACTGTGTAGCCGTATCTGGTCTCCTATATATTAGGACAGGTACTAAGGGTGCCCTGTGTAGCCAGGTCTGGGTCCCCTATATATTAGGACAAGTACTAAGGGTGCACAGTGTAGCCATGTCTGAGTCCCTATATATTAGAACAAGTACTAACTGTGCCCTGTGTAGCCATGTCTGGTACCCTATATAATAGGACAAGTACTAAGGGTGCACTGTGTAGCCATGTCTTGGTCCCCTGCATATTAGGACAAGTACTAAGGGTGCACTGTGTAGCCATATCTGGTCCCCTATATATTAGGACAAGTACTAAGGGTGCACTGTGTAGTCACGTCTGGGTCCCCTACCTGTTAGGACAAGTACTAAGGGTGCACTGTGTAGCCATATCTGGTCTCCTATATATTACGACAAGTACTAAGGGTGCACGGCGTAGCCATATCTGGTCTCCTATATATTAGGACAAGTACTAAGGGTGCACTGTGTAGTCACGTCTGGGTCCCCCGCATATTAGGACAAGTACTAAAGGTGCACTGTGTAGTCATGTCTGGGTCCCTATATATTAGGACAAGTTCTAAGGGTGCACTGTGTAGTCATGTCTGGGTCTCCTGTATATTAGGACAAGTACTAAGGGTGCACTGTGTAGCCATGTCTGGTCCCCTATATATTAGGACAAGTACTAAGGGTGCACTGTGTAGCCGTATCTGGTCTCCTATATATTAGGACAAGTATTAAGGGTGCACTGTTTAGCCATATCTGGGTCCCCTGCATATTAGGACAAGTACTAAGGGTGCACTGTGTAGCCATATCTGAGTCCCCTACATATATTAGGACAAGTAGTAAGGGTGCACCGTGTAGCCATATTGGGTCTCCTATATATTAGGACAAGTACTAAGGGTGCACTGTGTAGCCATGTCTTGGTCCCCTGCATATTAGGACAAGTACTAAGGGTGCACTGTGTAGCCATATCTGGTCCCTTATATATTAGGACAAGTACTAAGGGTGCACTGTGTAGCCATGTCTTGGTCCCCTGCATATTAGGACCAGTACTAAGGGTACACTGTATAGCCATATCTGGTCTCCTATATATTAGGACAAGTACTAAGGGTGCACTGTGTAGCCATATTGGGTCTCCTATATATTAGGACAAGTACTAAGGGTGCACTGTGTAGCCATGTCTTGGTCCCCTGCATATTAGGACCAGTACTAAGGGTGCACTGTGTAGCCATATCTGGTCTCCTATATATTAGGACAAGTACTAAGGGTGCACTGTGTACCCATATCTGGTCTCCTATATATTAGGACAAGTACTAAGGGTGCACTGTGTAGTCATGTCTGGGTCCCTTTATATTAGGACAAGTACTAAGGGTGCACTGTGTAGTCATGTCTGCGTCCCTATATATTAGAACAAGTACTAACTGTGCCCTGTGGAGCCATGTCTGGGTCCCCTATATATTAGGACAAGTACTAAGGGTGCACTGTGTAGTCATATCTGGTCTCCTATATATTAGGACAAGTACTAAGGGTGCACTGTGTAGTCTTGTCTGGGTCCCCTGCATATTAGGACAAGTACTAAAGCTGCACTGTGTAGTCATGTCTGGGCCCCCTGTATATTAGGACAAGTACTAAGGGTGCACTGTGTAGTCATGTCTGGGTCTCCTGTATATTAGGACAAGTACTAAGGGTGCACTGTGTAGCCATGTCTGGGCCCCTATATATTAGGACAAGTACTAAGGGTGCACTGTGTAGCCATGTCTGGGTCTCCTATATATTAGGACAAGTACTATGGGTGCACTGTGTAGCCATGTCTGGTCTCCTATATATTAGGACAAGTACTAAGGGTGCACGGTGTAGCCATGTCTTGGTCCCCTGCATATTAGGACAAGTACTAAGGGTGCATTGTGTACCCATATCTGGTCTCCTATATATTAGGACAAGTACTAAGGGTGCACTGTGTACCCATATCTGGTCCCCTATATATTAGGACAAGTACTAACGGTGCACTATGTACCCATATCTGGTCTCCTATATATTAGGACCAGTACTAAGGGTGCACTGTGTAGCCATATCTTTGTTCCCCTGTATATTAGGACAAGTACTAAGGGTGCACTGTGTAGTCATGTCTTGGTCCCCTGCATATTAAGACAATTACTAAGGGTGCACTGTGTAGTCTTGTCTGGCCCCCTATATATTAGGACAAGTACTAAGTGTGCACTGTATAGCCATATTGGGTCTCCTGTATATTAGGACAAGTACTAAGGGTGCACTGTGTAGCCATATTGGGTCTCCTATATATTAGGACAAGTACTAAGGGTGCACTGTGTAGCCGTATCTGGTCTCCTATATATTAGGACAGGTACTAAGGGGGCCCTGTGTAGCCATGTCTGGGTCCCCTATATATTAGGACAAGTACTAAGGGTGCACTGTGTAGCCGTATCTGGTCTCCTATATATTAGGACAGGTACTAAGGGGGCCCTGTGTAGCCATGTCTCGTCTCCTATATATTAGGACAAGTACTAAAGGTGCACGGTGTAGCCATGTCTTGGTCCCCTGCATAATAGGACAAGTACTAAGCGTACACTGTGTACCCATATCTGGTCTCCTATATATTAGGACAAGTATTAAGGGTGCACTGTGTAGCCATATCTGGGTCCCCTGCATATTAGGACAAGTACTAAGGGTGCACTGTGTAGCCATATCTTTGTTCCCCTGCATATTAGGAAAAGTACTAAGGGTGCACTGTGTAGTCATGGCGGCCCCCTATATATTAGGACAAGTACTAAGGGTGCACTGTGTAGTCATATCTGGGTCCCCTGCATATTAGGACAAGTACTAAGGGTGCACTATGTAGCCATATCTTTGTTCCCCTGCATATTAGGACAAGTACTAAGGGTGCACTGTGTAGCCATGTCCGAGTCCCTATATATTAGGACAAGTACTAAGGGTGCACTGTGTAGCCATGTCTGGCCCCCTATATATTAGGACAAGTACTAAGGGTGCACTGTGTAGCCATGTCTGGCCCCCTATATATTAGGACAAGTACTAAGGGTGCACTGTATAGCCATGTCTGTGTCCCTATATATTAGGACAAGTACTAAGGGTGCAATGTGTAGTCATGTCTGGGTCTCCTGTATATTAGGACAAGTACTAAGGGTGTACTGTGTAGCCATATTGGGTCCCCTATATATTAGGACAAGTACTAAGGGTGCACTGTGTAGCCATGTCTGGGTCCCCTATATATTAGGACAAGTTGTAAGGGTGCACTGTGTAGCCATGTCTAGGTCCCCTATATATTAGGACAAGTACTAAGGGTGCACTGTGTAGCCATGTCTGGTCCCCTATATATTAGGACAAGTACTAAGGGTGCACTGTGTACCCATATCTGGTCTCCTATATAGTAGGACAAGTATTAAGGGTGCACTGTTTAGCCATATCTGGGTCCCCTGCATATTAGGACAAGTACTAAGGGTGCACTGTGTAGCCATATCTTTGTTCCCCTGCATATTAGGAAAAGTACTAAGGGTGCACTGTGTAGTCATGTCTGGCCCCCTATATATTAGGACAAGTACTAAGCGTGCACTGTGTAGCCATATCTGGGTCCCCTGCATATTAGGACAAGTACTAAGGGTGCACTGTGTAGCCATGTCTGGGTCCCCTATATATTAGGACAAGTACTAAGCGTGCATTGTGTAGCCATGTCTGAGTCCCTATATATTAGAACAAGTACTAACTGTGCCCTGTGGAGCCATGTCTGGGTCTCCTATATATTAGGACAAGTACTAAGGGTGCACTGTGTAGTCATGTCTGGGTCTCCTGTATATTAGGACAAGTACTAAGGGTGCACTGTGTAGCCATGTCTGGTCTCCTATATATTAGGACAAGTACTAAGGGTGCACTGTGTAGTCACGTCTGGGTCCCCTGCATATTAGGACAAGTACTAAAGGTGCACTGCGTAGTCATGTCTGGGTCCCCTGTATATTAGGACAAGTACTAAGGGTGCACTGTGTAGTCATGTCTGGGTCTCCTGTAAATTAGGACAAGTACAAAGGGTGCACTGTGTAGCCATGTCTGGGTCTCCTATATATTAGGACAAGTACTAAGGGTGCACTGTGTACCCATATCTGGTCCCCTATATATTAGGACAAGTACTAAGGGTGCACTGTGTAGCCATGTCTGGTCTCCTATATATTAGGACAAGTACTAAGGGTGCACGGTGTAGCCATGTCTTGGTCCCCTGCATATTAGGACAAGTACTAAGGGTGCATTGTGTACCCATATCTGGTCTCCTATATATTAGGACAAGTACTAAGGGTGCACTGTGTAGTCATATCTGGTCTCCTATATATTAGGACAAGTACTAAGGGTGCACTGTGTACCCATATCTGGTCCCCTATATATTAGGACAAGTACTAAGGGTGCACTGCGTACCCATATTTGGTCTCCTATATATTAGGACCAGTACTAAGGGTGCACTGTATAGCCATGTCTGGTCTCCTATATATTAGGACAAGTACTATGGGTGCACTGTGTAGTCATGTCTTGGTCCCTGCATATTAGGACAAGTACTAAGGGTGCACTGTGTAGCCATGTCTTGGTCCACTGCATATTAAGACAATTACTAAGGGTGTACTGTGTAGCCATATTGGGTCTCCTATATATTATGACAAGTACTAAGGGTGCACTGTGTACCCATATCTGGTCTCCTATATATTAGGACAAGTACTAAGGGTGCACTGTGTAGTCATATCTCCTCTCCTAATATTAGGACAAGTACTAAGGGTGCACTGTGTAGTCACGTCTGGGTCCCTTGCATATTAGGACAAGTACTAAAGGTGCAATGTGTAGTCATGTCTGGGTCCCTATATATTAGGACAAGTATTAAGGGTGCACTGTGTAGTCATGTCTGGGTCCCTATATATTAGACCAAGTACTAACTGTGCCCTGTGGAGCCATGTCTGGTCTCCTATATATTAGGACAAGTACTAAGGGTGCACTGTGCAGCCATGTCTGGGTCTCCTATATATTAGGACAAGTACTAAGGGTGCACTGTGTAGCCATATTGGGTCTCCTATATATTAGGACAAGCACTAAGGGTGCACTGTGTACCCATATCTGGTCTCCTATATATTAGGACAAGTACCAAGGGTGCACTGTGTACCCATATCTGGTCTCCTATATATTAGGACAAGTACTTAGGGTGCACTGTGTACCCATATCTGGTCTCCTATATATTAGGACAAGTACCAAAGGTGCACTGTGTACCCATGTCTGGGTCTCCTATATATTAGGACAAGTAAAAAGGGTGCACTGTGTAGCCATATTGGGTCTCCTATATATTAGGACAAGTACTAAGGGTGCACTGTGTACCCATATCTGGTCTCCTATATATTAGGACAAGTACCAAGGGTGCACTGTGTACCCATATCTGGTCTCCTATATATTAGGACAAGTACTAAGGGTGCACTGTGTACCCATATCTGGTCTCCTATATATTAGGACAAGTACTAAGGGTGCACTGTGTAGTCATGTCTGGTCTCCTGTATATTAGGATAAGTACAAAGGGTGCACTGTGTAGTCATATCTGGGTCCCTATATATTAGGACAAGTACTAAGGGTGCACTGTGTAGCCATGTCTGGGTCCCTATATATTAGGACAAGTACTAAGGGTGCACTGTGTAGCCATGTCTTTGTTCCCCTGCATATTAGGACAAGTACTATGGGTGTACTGTGTAGCCATGTCTTGGTCCCCTGCATATTAATACAAGTACTAAGGGTGCACTGTGTAGCCATGTCTGGTCTCCTATATATTAGGACAAGTACTAAGGGTGCACTGTGTAGTCATGTCGGGGTCCCTATATATTAGGACAAGTACTAAGGGTGCACTGTGTAGCCATGTCTGGCCCCCTATATATTAGGACAAGTACTAAGGGTGCACTGTGTAGCCATGTCTGGCCCCCTATATATTAGGACAAGTACTAAGGGTGCACTGTATAGCCATGTCTGTGTCCCTATATATTAGGACAAGTACTAAGGGTGCACTGTGTAGTCATGTCTGGGTCTCCTGTATATTAGGACAAGTACTAAGGGTGTACTGTGTAGCCATATTGGGTCCCCTATATATTAGGACAAGTACTAAGGGTGCACTGTGTAGCCATGTCTGGGTCCCCTATATATTAGGACAAGTTCTAAGGGTGCATTGTGTAGCCATGTCTAGGTCCCCTATATATTAGGACAAGTACTAAGGGTGCACTGTGTAGCCATGTCTGGTCCCCTATATATTAGGACAAGTACTAAGGGTGCACTGTGTACCCATATCTGGTCTCCTATATAGTAGGACAAGTATTAAGGGTGCACTGTTTAGCCATATCTGGGTCCCCTGCATATTAGGACAAGTACTAAGGGTGCACTGTGTAGCCATATCTTTGTTCCCCTGCATATTAGGAAAAGTACTAAGGGTGCACTGTGTAGTCATGTCTGGCCCCCTATATATTAGGACAAGTACTAAGCGTGCACTGTGTAGCCATATCTGGGTCCCCTGCATATTAGGACAAGTACTAAGGGTGCACTGTGTAGCCATGTCTGGGTCCCCTATATATTAGGACAAGTACTAAGGGTGCATTGTGTAGCCATGTCTGAGTCCCTATATATTAGAACAAGTACTAACTGTGCCCTGTGGAGCCATGTCTGGGTCTCCTATATATTAGGACAAGTACTAAGGGTGCACTGTGTAGTCATGTCTGGGTCTCCTGTATATTAGGACAAGTACTAAGGGTGCACTGTGTAGCCATGTCTGGTCTCCTATATATTAGGACAAGTACTAAGGGTGCACTGTGTAGTCACGTCTGGGTCCCCTGCATATTAGGACAAGTACTAAAGGTGCACTGTGTAGTCATGTCTGGGTCCCCTGTATATTAGGACAAGTACTAAGGGTGCACTGTGTAGTCATGTCTGGGTCTCCTGTAAATTAGTACAAGTACAAAGGGTGCACTGTGTAGCCATGTCTGGGTCTCCTATATATTAGGACAAGTACTAAGGGTGCACTGTGTACCCATATCTGGTCCCCTATATATTAGGACAAGTACTAAGGGTGCACTGTGTAGCCATGTCTGGTCTCCTATATATTAGGACAAGTACTAAGGGTGCACGGTGTAGCCATGTCTTGGTCCCCTGCATATTATGACAAGTACTAAGGGTGCATTGTGTACCCATATCTGGTCTCCTATATATTAGGACAAGTACTAAGGGTGCACTGTGTAGTCATATCTGGTCTCCTATATATTAGGACAAGTACTAAGGGTGCACTGTGTACCCATATCTGGTCCCCTATATATTAGGACAAGTACTAAGGGTGCACTGCGTACCCATATTTGGTCTCCTATATATTAGGACCAGTACTAAGGGTGCACTGTATAGCCATGTCTGGTCTCCTATATATTAGGACAAGTACTATGGGTGCACTGTGTAGTCATGTCTTGGTCCCTGCATATTAGGACAAGTACTAAGGGTGCACTGTGTAGCCATGTCTTGGTCCACTGCATATTAAGACAATTACTAAGGGTGTACTGTGTAGCCATATTGGGTCTCCTATATATTATGACAAGTACTAAGGGTGCACTGTGTACCCATATCTGGTCTCCTATATTTTAGGACAAGTACTAAGGGTGCACTGTGTAGTCATATCTCCTCTCCTAATATTAGGACAAGTACTAAGGGTGCACTGTGTAGTCACGTCTGGGTCCCTTGCATATTAGGACAAGTACTAAAGGTGCAATGTGTAGTCATGTCTGGGTCCCTATATATTAGGACAAGTATTAAGGGTGCACTGTGTAGTCATGTCTGGGTCCCTATATATTAGACCAAGTACTAACTGTGCCCTGTGGAGCCATGTCTGGTCTCCTATATATTAGGACAAGTACTAAGGGTGCACTGTGCAGCCATGTCTGGGTCTCCTATATATTAGGACAAGTACTAAGGGTGCACTGTGTAGCCATATTGGGTCTCCTATATATTAGGACAAGCACTAAGGGTGCACTGTGTACCCATATCTGGTCTCCTATATATTAGGACAAGTACCAAGGGTGCACTGTGTACCCATATCTGGTCTCCTATATATTAGGACAAGTACTTAGGGTGCACTGTGTACCCATATCTGGTCTCCTATATATTAGGACAAGTACCAAGGGTGCACTGTGTACCCATGTCTGGGTCTCCTATATATTAGGACAAGTACTAAGGGTGCACTGTGTAGCCATATTGGGTCTCCTATATATTAGGACAAGTACTAAGGGTGCACTGTGTACCCATATCTGGTCTCCTAAATATTAGGACAAGTACCAAGGGTGCACTGTGTACCCATATCTGGTCTCCTATATATTAGGACAAGTACTAAGGGTGCACTGTGTACCCATATCTGGTCTCCTATATATTAGGACAAGTACTAAGGGTGCACTGTGTAGTCATGTCTGGTCTCCTGTATATTAGGATAAGTACAAAGGGTGCACTGTGTAGTCATATCTGGGTCCCTATATATTAGGACAAGTACTAAGGGTGCACTGTGTAGCCATGTCTGGGTCCCTATATATTAGGACAAGTACTAAGGGTGCACTGTGTAGCCATGTCTTTGTTCCCCTGCATATTAGGACAAGTACTATGGGTGTACTGTGTAGCCATGTCTTGGTCCCCTGCATATTAATACAAGTACTAAGGGTGCACTGTGTAGCCATGTCTGGTCTCCTATATATTAGGACAAGTACTAAGGGTGCACTGTGTAGTCATGTCGGGGTCCCTATATATTAGGACAAGTACTAAGGGTGCACTGTGTAGCCATGTCTTGGGCCCCTTATGTATTAGGACAAGTACTAAGGGTGCCCTGTGTAGCCATGTCTGAGTCCCTATGTATTAGAACAAGTACTAACTGTGCTCTGTGGAGCCATGTCTGGTTCCCTATATATTAGGACAAGTACTAAGGGTGCACTGTGTAGCCATGTCTGGTCCCCTATATATTAGGACAAGTACTAAGGGTGCCCTGTGTAGCCATGTCTTGGTCTCCCATATATTAGGACAAGTACTAAGGGTGCACTGTGTAGCCATGTCTGGGTCTCCTATATATTAGGACAAGTACTAAGGGTGCCTTGTGTAGCCATGTCTGGGTCTCCTATATATTAGTATAAGTACTAAGGGTGCACTGTGTAGCCATGTCTGGTCTCCTATATATTAGGACAAGTACTAAGGGTGCCCTGTGTAGTCATGGCTTGGTCCCCTGCATATTAGGACAAGTACTAAGGGTGCACTGTGTAGCCATGTCTGGGTCCCCCATATATTAGGACAAGTACCAAAGGTGCACTGTGTACCCATATCTGGTCTCCTACATATTAGGACAAGTACAAAGGGTGCACTGTGTAGTCATGTCTGGGTCCCTATATATTAGGAAAAGTACTAAGGGTGCACTGTGTAGTCATGTCTGGCCCCCTATATATTAGGACAAGTACTAAGCGTGCACTGTGTAGCCATATCTGGGTCCCCTGCATATTAGGACACGTACTAAGGGTGCACTGTGTAGCCATATCTTTGTTCCCCTGCATATTAGGACAAGTACTAAGGGTGCACTGTGTAGCCATGTCTGGGTCTCCTGTATATTAGGACAAGTACTAAGGGTGCACTGTGTAGCCATATTGGGTCTCCTATATATTAGGACAAGTACTAAGGGTGCACTGTGTAGCCATATCTTTGTTCCCCTGCATATTAGGACAAGTACTAAGGGTGCACTGTGTAGCCATGTCTGGCCCCCTATATATTAGGACAAGTACTAAGGGTGCACTGTGTAGTCATGTCTGGGTCTCCTGTATATTAGGACAAGTACTAAGGCTGCACTGTGTACCCATATCTGGTCTCCGATATATTAGGACAAGTACTAAGGGTGCACTGTATAGCCATGTCTGGTCTCCTATATATTAGGACAAGTACTAAGGGTGCACTGTGTAGCCATATCTGGTCTCCTATATATTAGGACAAATACTAAGGGTGCACTGTGTACCCATATCTAGTCTCCTATATATTAAGATAAGTACTAAGGGTGCACTGTGTAGCCATGTCTGGGTCCCTATATATTAGGATAAGTACTAAGGGTGCACTGTGTAGTCATGTCTGGGTCCCTATATATTAGGACAAGTACTAAGGGTGCCCTGTGGAGCCATGTCTGGTCTCCTATATATTAGGACAAGTACTAAGGGTGCACTGTGTAGCCATGTCTGGTCTCCTATATATTAGGACAAGTACTAAGGGTGCACTGTGTAGCCATGTCTGGGTCTCCTATATATTAGGACAAGTACTAAGGGTGCACTGTGTACCCATATCTGGTCTCCTATATATTAGGACAAGTACTAACGGTACACTGTGTACCCATATCTGGTCTCCTATATATTAGGACAAGTACCAAGGGTGCACTGTGTACCCATATCTGGTCTCCTATATATTAGGACAAGTACCAAGGGTGCATTGTGTACCCATATCTGGTCTCCTATATATTAGGACAAGTACTAAGGGTGCACTGTGTAGTCATGTCTGGTCTCCTGTATATTAGGATAAGTACAAAGGGTGCACTGTGTAGTCATATCAGGGTCCCTATATATTAGGACAAGTACTAAAGGTGCACTGTGTAGCCATGTCTGGGTCCCTATATATTAGGACAAGTACTAAGGGTGCACTGTGTAGCCATGTCTTTGTTCCTCTGCATATTAGGACAAGTACTATGGGTGTACTGTGTAGCCATGTCTTGGTCCCCTGCATATTAAGACAAGTACTAAGGGTGCACTGTGTACCCATATCTGGTCTCCTATATATTAGGACAAGTACTAAGGGTGCACTGTGTAGTCATGTCTGGTCTCCTGTATATTAGGATAAGTACAAAGCGTGCACTGTGTAGTCATATCAGGGTCCCTATATATTAGGACAAGTACTAAAGGTGCACTGTGTAGCCATGTCTGGGTCCCTATATATTAGGACAAGTACTAAGGGTGCACTGTGTAGCCATGTCTTTGTTCCTCTGCATATTAGGACAAGTACTATGGGTGTACTGTGTAGCCATGTCTTGGTCCCCTGCATATTAAGACAAGTACTAAGGGTGCACTGTGTAGTCATGTCTGGGTCCCCTATATATTAGGACAAGTACTAAGGGTGCACTGTGTAGCCATGTCTTGGGCCCCTTATGTATTAGGACAAGTACTAAGGGTGCCCTGTGTAGCCATGTCTGAGTCCCTATGTATTAGAACAAGTACTAACTGTGCTCTGTGGAGCCATGTCTGGTTCCCTATATATTAGGACAAGTACTAAGGGTGCACTGTGTAGCCATGTCTGGTCCCCTATATATTAGGACAAGTACTAAGGGTGCCCTGTGTAGCCATGTCTTGGTCTCCCATATATTAGGACAAGTACTAAGGGTGCACTGTGTAGCCATGTCTGGGTCTCCTATATATTAGGACAAGTACTAAGGGTGCCTTGTGTAGCCATGTCTGGGTCTCCTATATATTAGTATAAGTACTAAGGGTGCACTGTGTAGCCATGTCTGGTCTCCTATATATTAGGACAAGTACTAAGGGTGCCCTGTGTAGTCATGGCTTGGTCCCCTGCATATTAGGACAAGTACTAAGGGTGCACTGTGTAGCCATGTCTGGGTCCCCCATATATTAGGACAAGTACCAAAGGTGCACTGTGTACCCATATCTGGTCTCCTACATATTAGGACAAGTACAAAGGGTGCACTGTGTAGTCATGTCTGGGTCCCTATATATTAGGAAAAGTACTAAGGGTGCACTGTGTAGTCATGTCTGGCCCCCTATATATTAGGACAAGTACTAAGCGTGCACTGTGTAGCCATATCTGGGTCCCCTGCATATTAGGACACGTACTAAGGGTGCACTGTGTAGCCATATCTTTGTTCCCCTGCATATTAGGACAAGTACTAAGGGTGCACTGTGTAGCCATGTCTGGGTCTCCTGTATATTAGGACAAGTACTAAGGGTGCACTGTGTAGCCATATTGGGTCTCCTATATATTAGGACAAGTACTAAGGGTGCACTGTGTAGCCATATCTTTGTTCCCCTGCATATTAGGACAAGTACTAAGGGTGCACTGTGTAGCCATGTCTGGCCCCCTATATATTAGGACAAGTACTAAGGGTGCACTGTGTAGTCATGTCTGGGTCTCCTGTATATTAGGACAAGTACTAAGGCTGCACTGTGTACCCATATCTGGTCTCCGATATATTAGGACAAGTACTAAGGGTGCACTGTATAGCCATGTCTGGTCTCCTATATATTAGGACAAGTACTAAGGGTGCACTGTGTAGCCATATCTGGTCTCCTATATATTAGGACAAATACTAAGGGTGCACTGTGTACCCATATCTTGTCTCCTATATATTAAGATAAGTACTAAGGGTGCACTGTGTAGCCATGTCTGGGTCCCTATATATTAGGATAAGTACTAAGGGTGCACTGTGTAGTCATGTCTGGGTCCCTATATATTAGGACAAGTACTAAGGGTGCACTGTGTACCCATATCTGGTCTCCTATATATTAGGACAAGTACCAAGGGTGCACTGTGTACCCATATCTGGTCTCCTATATATTAGGACAAGTACCAAGGGTGCATTGTGTACCCATATCTGGTCTCCTATATATTAGGACAAGTACTAAGGGTGCACTGTGTAGTCATGTCTGGTCTCCTGTATATTAGGATAAGTACAAAGGGTGCACTGTGTAGTCATATCAGGGTCCCTATATATTAGGACAAGTACTAAAGGTGCACTGTGTAGCCATGTCTGGGTCCCTATATATTAGGACAAGTACTAAGGGTGCACTGTGTAGCCATGTCTTTGTTCCTCTGCATATTAGGACAAGTACTATGGGTGTACTGTGTAGCCATGTCTTGGTCCCCTGCATATTAAGACAAGTACTAAGGGTGCACTGTGTACCCATATCTGGTCTCCTATATATTAGGACAAGTACTAAGGGTGCACTGTGTAGTCATGTCTGGTCTCCTGTATATTAGGATAAGTACAAAGCGTGCACTGTGTAGTCATATCAGGGTCCCTATATATTAGGACAAGTACTAAAGGTGCACTGTGTAGCCATGTCTGGGTCCCTATATATTAGGACAAGTACTAAGGGTGCACTGTGTAGCCATGTCTTTGTTCCTCTGCATATTAGGACAAGTACTATGGGTGTACTGTGTAGCCATGTCTTGGTCCCCTGCATATTAAGACAAGTACTAAGGGTGCACTGTGTAGTCATGTCTGGGTCCCCTATATATTAGGACAAGTACTAAGGGTGCACTGTGTAGTCAAGTTGGGGTCCCTATATATTAGGACAAGTACTAAGGGTGCACTGTGTAGCCATGTCTTGGGCCCCTTATGTATTAGGACAAGTACTAAGGGTGCCCTGTGTAGCCATGTCTGAGTCCCTATATATTAGAACAAGTACTAACTGTGCTCTGTGGAGCCATGTCTGGTTCCCTATATATTAGTATAAGTACTAAGGGTGCACTGTGTAGCCATGTCTGGTCTCCTATATATTAGGACAAGTACTAAGGGTGCACTGTGTAGCCATGTCTGGGTCTCCTATATATTAGGACAAGTACTAAGGGTGCACTGTGTACCCATATCTGGTCTCCTATATATTAGGACAAGTACTAACGGTACACTGTGTACCCATATCTGGTCTCCTATATATTAGGACAAGTACCAAGGGTGCACTGTGTACCCATATCTGGTCTCCTATATATTAGGACAAGTACCAAGGGTGCATTGTGTACCCATATCTGGTCTCCTATATATTAGGACAAGTACTAAGGGTGCACTGTGTAGTCATGTCTGGTCTCCTGTATATTAGGATAAGTACAAAGGGTGCACTGTGTAGTCATATCAGGGTCCCTATATATTAGGACAAGTACTAAAGGTGCACTGTGTAGCTATGTCTGGGTCCCTATATATTAGGACAAGTACTAAGGGTGCACTGTGTAGCCATGTCTTTGTTCCTCTGCATATTAGGACAAGTACTATGGGTGTACTGTGTAGCCATGTCTTGGTCCCCTGCATATTAAGACAAGTACTAAGGGTGCACTGTGTACCCATATCTGGTCTCCTATATATTAGGACAAGTACTAAGGGTGCACTGTGTAGTCATGTCTGGTCTCCTGTATATTAGGATAAGTACAAAGCGTGCACTGTGTAGTCATATCAGGGTCCCTATATATTAGGACAAGTACTAAAGGTGCACTGTGTAGCCATGTCTGGGTCCCTATATATTAGGACAAGTACTAAGGGTGCACTGTGTAGCCATGTCTTTGTTCCTCTGCATATTAGGACAAGTACTATGGGTGTACTGTGTAGCCATGTCTTGGTCCCCTGCATATTAAGACAAGTACTAAGGGTGCACTGTGTAGTCATGTCTGGGTCCCCTATATATTAGGACAAGTACTAAGGGTGCACTGTGTAGCCATGTCTTGGGCCCCTTATGTATTAGGACAAGTACTAAGGGTGCCCTGTGTAGCCATGTCTGAGTCCCTATGTATTAGAACAAGTACTAACTGTGCTCTGTGGAGCCATGTCTGGTTCCCTATATATTAGGACAAGTACTAAGGGTGCACTGTGTAGCCATGTCTGGTCCCCTATATATTAGGACAAGTACTAAGGGTGCCCTGTGTAGCCATGTCTTGGTCTCCCATATATTAGGACAAGTACTAAGGGTGCACTGTGTAGCCATGTCTGGGTCTCCTATATATTAGGACAAGTACTAAGGGTGCCTTGTGTAGCCATGTCTGGGTCTCCTATATATTAGTATAAGTACTAAGGGTGCACTGTGTAGCCATGTCTGGTCTCCTATATATTAGGACAAGTACTAAGGGTGCCCTGTGTAGTCATGGCTTGGTCCCCTGCATATTAGGACAAGTACTAAGGGTGCACTGTGTAGCCATGTCTGGGTCCCCCATATATTAGGACAAGTACCAAAGGTGCACTGTGTACCCATATCTGGTCTCCTACATATTAGGACAAGTACAAAGGGTGCACTGTGTAGTCATGTCTGGGTCCCTATATATTAGGAAAAGTACTAAGGGTGCACTGTGTAGTCATGTCTGGCCCCCTATATATTAGGACAAGTACTAAGCGTGCACTGTGTAGCCATATCTGGGTCCCCTGCATATTAGGACACGTACTAAGGGTGCACTGTGTAGCCATATCTTTGTTCCCCTGCATATTAGGACAAGTACTAAGGGTGCACTGTGTAGCCATGTCTGGGTCTCCTGTATATTAGGACAAGTACTAAGGGTGCACTGTGTAGCCATATTGGGTCTCCTATATATTAGGACAAGTACTAAGGGTGCACTGTGTAGCCATATCTTTGTTCCCCTGCATATTAGGACAAGTACTAAGGGTGCACTGTGTAGCCATGTCTGGCCCCCTATATATTAGGACAAGTACTAAGGGTGCACTGTGTAGTCATGTCTGGGTCTCCTGTATATTAGGACAAGTACTAAGGCTGCACTGTGTACCCATATCTGGTCTCCGATATATTAGGACAAGTACTAAGGGTGCACTGTATAGCCATGTCTGGTCTCCTATATATTAGGACAAGTACTAAGGGTGCACTGTGTAGCCATATCTGGTCTCCTATATATTAGGACAAATACTAAGGGTGCACTGTGTACCCATATCTTGTCTCCTATATATTAAGATAAGTACTAAGGGTGCACTGTGTAGCCATGTCTGGGTCCCTATATATTAGGATAAGTACTAAGGGTGCACTGTGTAGTCATGTCTGGGTCCCTATATATTAGGACAAGTACTAAGGGTGCACTGTGTACCCATATCTGGTCTCCTATATATTAGGACAAGTACTAACGGTACACTGTGTACCCATATCTGGTCTCCTATATATTAGGACAAGTACCAAGGGTGCACTGTGTACCCATATCTGGTCTCCTATATATTAGGACAAGTACCAAGGGTGCATTGTGTACCCATATCTGGTCTCCTATATATTAGGACAAGTACTAAGGGTGCACTGTGTAGTCATGTCTGGTCTCCTGTATATTAGGATAAGTACAAAGGGTGCACTGTGTAGTCATATCAGGGTCCCTATATATTAGGACAAGTACTAAAGGTGCACTGTGTAGCCATGTCTGGGTCCCTATATATTAGGACAAGTACTAAGGGTGCACTGTGTAGCCATGTCTTTGTTCCTCTGCATATTAGGACAAGTACTATGGGTGTACTGTGTAGCCATGTCTTGGTCCCCTGCATATTAAGACAAGTACTAAGGGTGCACTGTGTACCCATATCTGGTCTCCTATATATTAGGACAAGTACTAAGGGTGCACTGTGTAGTCATGTCTGGTCTCCTGTATATTAGGATAAGTACAAAGCGTGCACTGTGTAGTCATATCAGGGTCCCTATATATTAGGACAAGTACTAAAGGTGCACTGTGTAGCCATGTCTGGGTCCCTATATATTAGGACAAGTACTAAGGGTGCACTGTGTAGCCATGTCTTTGTTCCTCTGCATATTAGGACAAGTACTATGGGTGTACTGTGTAGCCATGTCTTGGTCCCCTGCATATTAAGACAAGTACTAAGGGTGCACTGTGTAGTCATGTCTGGGTCCCCTATATATTAGGACAAGTACTAAGGGTGCACTGTGTAGCCATGTCTTGGGCCCCTTATGTATTAGGACAAGTACTAAGGGTGCCCTGTGTAGCCATGTCTGAGTCCCTATGTATTAGAACAAGTACTAACTGTGCTCTGTGGAGCCATGTCTGGTTCCCTATATATTAGGACAAGTACTAAGGGTGCACTGTGTAGCCATGTCTGGTCCCCTATATATTAGGACAAGTACTAAGGGTGCCCTGTGTAGCCATGTCTTGGTCTCCCATATATTAGGACAAGTACTAAGGGTGCACTGTGTAGCCATGTCTGGGTCTCCTATATATTAGGACAAGTACTAAGGGTGCCTTGTGTAGCCATGTCTGGGTCTCCTATATATTAGTATAAGTACTAAGGGTGCACTGTGTAGCCATGTCTGGTCTCCTATATATTAGGACAAGTACTAAGGGTGCCCTGTGTAGTCATGGCTTGGTCCCCTGCATATTAGGACAAGTACTAAGGGTGCACTGTGTAGCCATGTCTGGGTCCCCCATATATTAGGACAAGTACCAAAGGTGCACTGTGTACCCATATCTGGTCTCCTACATATTAGGACAAGTACAAAGGGTGCACTGTGTAGTCATGTCTGGGTCCCTATATATTAGGAAAAGTACTAAGGGTGCACTGTGTAGTCATGTCTGGCCCCCTATATATTAGGACAAGTACTAAGCGTGCACTGTGTAGCCATATCTGGGTCCCCTGCATATTAGGACACGTACTAAGGGTGCACTGTGTAGCCATATCTTTGTTCCCCTGCATATTAGGACAAGTACTAAGGGTGCACTGTGTAGCCATGTCTGGGTCTCCTGTATATTAGGACAAGTACTAAGGGTGCACTGTGTAGCCATATTGGGTCTCCTATATATTAGGACAAGTACTAAGGGTGCACTGTGTAGCCATATCTTTGTTCCCCTGCATATTAGGACAAGTACTAAGGGTGCACTGTGTAGCCATGTCTGGCCCCCTATATATTAGGACAAGTACTAAGGGTGCACTGTGTAGTCATGTCTGGGTCTCCTGTATATTAGGACAAGTACTAAGGCTGCACTGTGTACCCATATCTGGTCTCCGATATATTAGGACAAGTACTAAGGGTGCACTGTATAGCCATGTCTGGTCTCCTATATATTAGGACAAGTACTAAGGGTGCACTGTGTAGCCATATCTGGTCTCCTATATATTAGGACAAATACTAAGGGTGCACTGTGTACCCATATCTTGTCTCCTATATATTAAGATAAGTACTAAGGGTGCACTGTGTAGCCATGTCTGGGTCCCTATATATTAGGATAAGTACTAAGGGTGCACTGTGTAGTCATGTCTGGGTCCCTATATATTAGGACAAGTACTAAGGGTGCACTGTGTACCCATATCTGGTCTCCTATATATTAGGACAAGTACTAACGGTACACTGTGTACCCATATCTGGTCTCCTATATATTAGGACAAGTACCAAGGGTGCACTGTGTACCCATATCTGGTCTCCTATATATTAGGACAAGTACCAAGGGTGCATTGTGTACCCATATCTGGTCTCCTATATATTAGGACAAGTACTAAGGGTGCACTGTGTAGTCATGTCTGGTCTCCTGCATATTAGGATAAGTACAAAGGGTGCACTGTGTAGTCATATCAGGGTCCCTATATATTAGGACAAGTACTAAAGGTGCACTGTGTAGCCATGTCTGGGTCCCTATATATTAGGACAAGTACTAAGGGTGCACTGTGTAGCCATGTCTTTGTTCCTCTGCATATTAGGACAAGTACTATGGGTGTACTGTGTAGCCATGTCTTGGTCCCCTGCATATTAAGACAAGTACTAAGGGTGCACTGTGTACCCATATCTGGTCTCCTATATATTAGGACAAGTACTAAGGGTGCACTGTGTAGTCATGTCTGGTCTCCTGTATATTAGGATAAGTACAAAGCGTGCACTGTGTAGTCATATCAGGGTCCCTATATATTAGGACAAGTACTAAAGGTGCACTGTGTAGCCATGTCTGGGTCCCTATATATTAGGACAAGTACTAAGGGTGCACTGTGTAGCCATGTCTTTGTTCCTCTGCATATTAGGACAAGTACTATGGGTGTACTGTGTAGCCATGTCTTGGTCCCCTGCATATTAAGACAAGTACTAAGGGTGCACTGTGTAGTCATGTCTGGGTCCCCTATATATTAGGACAAGTACTAAGGGTGCACTGTGTAGTCAAGTTGGGGTCCCTATATATTAGGACAAGTACTAAGGGTGCACTGTGTAGCCATGTCTTGGGCCCCTTATGTATTAGGACAAGTACTAAGGGTGCCCTGTGTAGCCATGTCTGAGTCCCTATATATTAGAACAAGTACTAACTGTGCTCTGTGGAGCCATGTCTGGTTCCCTATATATTAGTATAAGTACTAAGGGTGCACTGTGTAGCCATGTCTGGTCTCCTATATATTAGGACAAGTACTAAGTGTGCACTGTGTAGTCATGTCTTGGTCCCCTGCATATTAGGACAAGTACTAAGGGTGCACTGTGTAGCCATGTCTGGGTCCCCTATATATTAGGACAAGTACCAAAGGTGCACTGTGTACCCATATCTGGTCTCCTATATATTAGGACAAGTACAAAGTGTGCACTGTGTAGTCATGTCTGGGTTCCTATATATTAAGACAAGTACTAAGGGTGCACTGTGTAGTCATGTCTGGGTCTCCTGTATATTAGGATAAGTACTAAGGGTGCACTGTGTAGTCATGTCTGGGTCCCTATATATTAGGACAAGTACTAAGGGTGCACTGTGTAGCCATGTCCGGGTCCCAATATATTAGGACAAGTAATAAGGGTGCACTGTGTAGTCATGTCTGGGTCTCCTGTATATTAGGATAAGTACTAAGGGTGCACTGTGTAGCCATGTCTGGTCCCCTATATATTAGGACAAGTACTTAGGGTGCACTGTGTAGTCATGTCTAGGCCCCATATATATTAGGACAAGTACTAACTGTGCCCTGTGGAGCCATATCTGGTCTCCTATATATTAGGACAAGTACTAAGGGTGCACTGTGTAGTCACGTCTGGGTCCCCTGCATATTAGGACAAGTACTAAGGGTGCACTGTGTAGTCATGTCTGGTCTCCTGTATATTAGGATAAGTACAAAGGGTGCACTGTGTAGTCATATCTCGGTCCCTATATATTAGGACAAGTACTAAGGGTGCACTGTGTAGCCATGTCTGAGTCCCTATATATTAGGACAAGTACTATGGGTGTACTGTGTAGCCATGTCTTGGTCCCCTGCATATTAAGACAAGTACTAAGGGTGCACTGTGTAGCCATATCTGGTCTCCTATATATTAGGACAAGTACTAAGGCTGTACTGTGTAGCCATGTCTGGGTCCCTATATATTAGGACAAGTACTAAGGGTGCACTGTGTAGTCATGTCGGGGCCCCTATATATTAGGACAAGTACTAAGGGTGCCCTGTGTAGCCATGTCTGAGTCCCTATATATTAGAACAAGTACTAACTGTGCTCTGTGGAGCCATGTCTGGTTCCCTATATATTAGGACAAGTACTAAGGGTGCACTGTGTAGCCATGTCTGGTCCCCTATATATTAGGACAAGTACTAAGGGTGCACTATGTAGCCATGTCTTGGTCCCCTGCATATTAGGACAAGTACTAAGGGTGCACTGTGTAGCCTTGTCTGGTCCCCTATATATTAGGACAAGTACTAAGGGTGCACTATGTAGCCATGTCTTGGTCCCCTGCATATTAGGACAAGTACTAAGGGTGCACTGTGTAGCCTTGTCTGGTCTCCTATATATTAGGACAAGTACTAAGGGTGCACTGTGTAGCCATGTCGTTGTTCCCCTGCATATTAGGACAAGTACTAAGGGTGCACTGTGTAGCCATATCTTTGTTCCCCTGCATATTAGGACAAGTACTAAGGCTGTACTGTGTAGCCATGTCTGCGCCCTTATGTATTAGGACAAGTACTAAGGGTGCACTGTGTAGCCATATCTGGGTCTCCTATATATTAGGACAAGTACTAAGGGTGCACTGTGTAGCCATATTGGGTCTCCTATATATTAGGACAAGTACTAAGTCTGTACTGTGTACCCATATCTGGTCTCCTATATATTAGGGCAAGTACCAAGGGTGCACTGTGTACCCATATCTGGTCTCCTATATATTAGGACAAGTACCAAGGGTGCACTGTGTACCCATATCTAGTCTCCTATATATTAGGACAAGTACCAAGGGTGCACTGTGTACCCATATCTTGTCTCCTATATATTAGGAGAAGTACTAAGGGTGCCCTGTGTAGTCATGTCTGGGTCCCTATATATTAGGATAAGTACTAAGGGTGCACTGTGTAGCCATGTCTGGGTCCCTATATATTAGGACAAGTACTAAGGGTGCACTGTGTAGCCATGTCTTTGTTCCCCTGCATATTAGGACAAGTAATATGGGTGTACTGTGTAGCCATGTCTGGGTCCCTATATATTAGGACAAGTACTAAGGGTGCACTGTGTAGCCATGTCTTGGTCCCCTGCATATTAAGACAAGTACTAAGGGTGCACTGTGTAGCCATGTCTGGGTCCCTATATATTAGGACAAGTACTAAGGCTGTATTGTGTAGCCATGTCTGGGACTCCTATATATTAGGACAAGTACTAAGGCTGCACTGTGTAGTCATATCGGGGTCCCTATATATTAGGACAAGTACTATGGGTGCACTGTGCAGCCATGTCTTGGGCCCCTTATGTATTAGGACAAGTACTAAGGGTGCCCTGTGTAGCCATGTCTGAGTCCCTATATATTAGAACAAGTACTAACTGTGCTCTGTGGAGCCATGTCTGGTTCCCTATATATTAGGACAAGTACTAAGGGAGCACTGTGTAGCCATATCTGGTCTCCTATATATTAGTATAAGTACTAAGGGTGCCCTGTGTAGTCATGTCTGGGTCCCTATATATTAGGACAAGTACTAAGCGTGCACTGTGTAGCAATATCTGGGTCCCCTGCATATTAGGACTAGTACTAAGGGTGCACTGTGTAGCCATATCTTTGTTCCCCTGCATAGTAGGACAAGTACTAAGGGTGCACTGTGTAGTCATGTCTGGCCCCCTATATATTAGGACAAGTACTAAGGGTGCACTGTGTAGCAATATCTGGGTCCCCTGCATATTAGGACAAGTACTAAGGGTGCACTGTGTAGCCATATCTTTGTTCCCCTGCATATTAGGACAAGTACTAAGGGTGCACTGTGTAGCCATGTCTTGGTCCCCTGCATATTAGGACAAGTACTAAGGGTGCACTGTGTAGCAATATCTGGGTCCCCTGCATATTAGGACAAGTACTAAGGGTGCACTGTGTAGCCATATCTTTGTTCCCCTGCATATTAGGAAAAGTACTAAGGGTGCACTGTGTAGTCATGTCTGGCCCCCTATATATTAGGACAAGTACTAAGGGTGCACTGTGTAGCAATATCTGGGTCCCCTGCATATTAGGACAAGTACTAAGGGTGCACTGTGTAGCCATATCTTTGTTCCCCTGCATATTAGGACAAGTACTAAGGGTGCACTGTGTAGCCATGTCTTGGTCCGCTGCATATTAGGACAAGTACTAAGGGTGCACTGTGTACCCATATCTGGTCTCCTATATATTAGGACAAGTACTAAGCGTGCACTGTGTAGCAATATCTGGGTCCCCTGTATATTAGGACAAGTACTAAGGGTGCACTGTGTAGCCATATCTTTGTTCCCCTGCATATTAGGAAAAGTACTAAGGGTGCACTGTGTAGTCATGTCTGGCCCCCTATATATTAGGACAAGTACTAAGGCTGCACTGTGTAGTCATGTCTGGCCCCCTATATATTAGGACAAGTACTAAGGGTGCACTGTGTAGTCATGTCTGGCCCCCTATATATTAGGACAAGTACTAAGCGTGCAATGTGTAGCCATATCTGGGTCCCCTGCATATTAGGACAAGTACCGTATTTCCCCGAAAGTAAGACAGTGTCTTACTTTCTTTTTATCCCCAAAAGCCAGACTATGTCTTACTTTCGGGGTATGTCTTATAATAAAAAAAAATCATTACTCACCTCCCCCGGCGTTCTGTCGCGCTCCGGCAGGATGTCGCTCGCTCCTCGTCCCTGGCGCAGCATTGCTTTCTGAATGCGGGGGTTGAAATCCCCGCCTCCAGAAAGCTAATACACACGCCGTCAGCCAGTTACAGGCATTCAATGACAGCATTGAATGGCTGTGATTGGCTGAAGGCGCACGTGGCTTCAGCCAATCACACTATTCAATGACATCATTGAATGGGTGTGATTGGCTGAAGCCACGTGCGCCTTCAGCCAATCACAGCCATTCAATGATGTCATTGAATAGTGTGATTGGCTGAAGCCACGTGCGCCTTCAGCCAATCACAGCCATTCTGTAACTGGCTGACGGCGTGTGTATTAGCTTTCTGGAGGCGGGGATTTCAAGCCCCCGCATTCAGAAAGCAATGCTGCGCCGGGGACGAGGAGCGAGCGACATCCTGCCGGAGCGCGACAGAACGCCGGGGGAGGTGAGTAATGTTTTTTTTTTTTCTACGGTATGTCTTACTTTCGGGGTACGGCTTACATTGGCCGACCCCCCTGACACCCCCGATACGTCTTACAATCGGGGGTGTCTTACTATCGGGGAAACACGGTACTAAGGGTGCACTGTGTAGTCATGTCTGGGTCTCCTGTATATTAGGACAAGTACTAAGGGTGCACTGTGTAGCCATATTGGGTCTCCTATATATTAGGATAAGTACTAAGGGTGCCCTGTGTAGTCATGTCTGGGTCCCTATATATTAGGACAAGTACTAAGGGTGCACTGTGTAGCCATGTCTTTGTTCCCCTGCATATTAGGACAAGTACTATGGGTGTACTGTGTAGCCATGTCTTGGTCCCCTGCATATTAAGACAAGTACTAAGGGTGCACTGTGTAGTCATGTCTGGGTCCCTATATAATAGGACAAGTACTAAGGGTGCACTGTGTAGTCATATCTGGGTCCCTATATATTAGGACAAGTACTAAGGGTGCACTGTGTAGCCATGTCTGGGTCCCTATATATTAGGACAAGTACTAAGGGTGCACTGTGTAGCCATATCTGGGTCTCCTATATATTAGGACAAGTACTAAGGGTGCACTGTGTAGCCATATCTGGGTCTCCTATATATTAGGACAAGTACTAAGTCTGTACTGTGTACCCATATCTGGTCTCCTATATATTAGGACAAGTACCAAGGGTGCACTGTGTACCCATATCTGGTCTCCTATATATTAGGACAAGTACCAAGGGTGCACTGTGTACCCATATCTTGTCTCCTATATATTAGGAGAAGTACTAAGGGTGCACTGTGTAGCCATATCTGGTCTCCTATATATTAGGATAAGTACTAAAGGTGCCCTGTGTAGTCATGTCTGGGTCCCTATATATTAGGATAAGTACTAAGGGTGCACTGTGTAGCCATGTCTTTGTTCCCCTGCATATTAGGACAAGTACTATGGGTGTACTGTGTAGCCATGTCTTGGTCCCCTGCATATTAAGACAAGTACTAAGGGTGCACTGTGTAGCCATATCTGGTCTCCTATATATTAGGACAAGTACTAAGGCTGTATTGTGTAGCCATGTCTGGGACTCCTATATATTAGGACAAGTACTAAGGCTGCACTGTGTAGTCATGTCGGGGTCCCTATATATTAGGACAAGTACTATGGGTGCACTGTGTAGCCATGTCTTGGGCCCCTTATGTATTAGGACAAGTACTTAGGGTGCCCTGTGTAGCCATGTCTGAGTCCCTATATATTAGAACAAGTACTAACTGTGCTCTGTGGAGCCATGTCTGGTTCCCTATATATTAGGACAAGTACTAAGGGAGCACTGTGTAGCCATATCTGGTCTCCTATATATTAGGATAAGTACTAAGGGTGCCCTGTGTAGTCATGTCTGGGTCCCTATATATTAGGATAAGTACTAAGGGTGCACTGTGTAGCCATGTCTGGGTCCCTATATATTAGGACAAGTACTAAGGGTGCACTGTGTAGCCATGTCTGAGTCCCTATATATTAGACCAAGTACTAAGGGTGCACTGTGTAGTCATATTGGGTCTCCTATATATTAGGACAAGTACTAAGGGTGCCCTGTGTAGCCATGTCTTGGTCCCCTGCATATTAAGACAAGTACTAAGGCTGTACTGTGTAGCCATGTCTGCGCCCTTATGTATTAGGACAAGTACTAAGGGTGCACTGTGTAGCCATATCTGGGTCTCCTATATATTAGGACAAGTACTAAGGGTGCACTGTGTAGCCATATTGGGTCTCCTATATATTAGGACAAGTACTAAGTCTGTACTGTGTACCCATATCTGGTCTCCTATATATTAGGACAAGTACCAAGGGTGCACTGTGTACCCATATCTGGTCTCCTATATATTAGGACAAGTACCAAGGGTGCACTGTGTACCCATATCTGGTCTCCTATATATTAGGACAAGTACCAAGGGTGCACTGTGTACCCATATCTTGTCTCCTATATATTAGGAGAAGTACTAAGGGTGCACTGTGTAGTCATGTCTGGCCTCCTATATATTAGGACAAGTACCAAGGGTGCACTGTGTACCCATATCTTGTCTCCTATATATTAGGACAAGTACTAAGGGTGCACTGTGTAGTCATGTCTGGTCTCCTGTATATCAGGATAAGCACAAAGGGTGCACTGTGTAGTCATATCTCGGTCCCTATATATTAGGACAAGTACTAAGGGTGCACTGTGTAGCCATGTCTGGGTCCCCTATATATTAGGACAAGTACTAAGGGTGCACTGTGTAGCCATATCTGGTCTCCTATATATTAGGACAAGTACCAAGGGTGCACTGTGTAGCCATATTGGGTCCCCTGTGTATTAGGACAAGCATTAGGGTGCACTGTGTAGTCATGTCAGGGTCTCCTGTATATTAGGACAAGTACTAAGGGTGCCCTGTGTAGCCATGTCTGGTCCCCTATATATTATGACAAGTACTAAGGGTGCACTGTGTAGCCATGTCTGGTCTCCTATATATTAGGACAAGTACTAAGTGTGCACTGTGTAGCCATGTCTTGGTCCCCTGCATATTAGGACAAGTACTAAGGGTGCACTGTGTAGCCATGTCTTTGTTCCCCTGCATATTAGAACAAGTACTAAGGGTGCACTGTGTAGCCATGTCTGGGTCCCCTATATATTAGGACAAGTACTAAGGGTGCACTGTGTACCCATATCTGGTCTCCTATATATTAGGACAAGTACTAAGGGTGCACTGTGTACCCATATCTGGTCTCCTATATATTAGGACAAGTACTAAGGGTGCACTGTGTACCCATATCTGGTCTCCTATATATTAGGACAAGTACTAAGGGTGCACTGTGTACCCATATCTGGTCTCCTATATATTAGGACAAGTACTAAGGGTGCACTGTGTAGCCATGTCTGGGTCCCCTATATATTAGGACAAGTACCAAGGGTGCACTGTGTACCCATATCTGGTCTCCTATATATTAGGACAAGTACTAAGGGTGCACTGTGTAGTCATGTCTGGTTTCCTGTATATTAGGATAAGTACTAAGGGTGCACTGTGTAGTCATATCTGGGTCCCTATATATTAGGACAAGTACTAAGGGTGCACTGTGTAGCCATGTCTGGGTCCCTATATATTAGGACAAGTACTAAGGGTGCACTGTGTAGTCTTTGTTCCCCTGCATATTAGGACAAGTACTGTGGGTGTACTGTGTAGCCACGTCTTGGTCCCCTGCATATTAAGACAAGTACTAAGGGTGCACTGTGTAGCCATATCTGGTCTCCTATATATTAGGACAAGTACTAAGGCTGTACTGTGTAGTCATGTCTGGGTCCCCTATATATTAGGACAAGTACTAAGGGTGCACTGTGTAGTCATGTCTGGGTCCCTATATATTAGGACAAGTACTAAGGGTGCACTGTGTAGCCATGTCTTGGGCCCCTTATGTATTAGGACAAGTACTAAGGGTGCACTGTGTAGTCATGTCTGGGTTCCCTATATATTAGGACAAGTACTAAGGGTGCACTATGTAGTCATGTCTGGGTTCCCTATATATTAGGACAAGTACTAAGGGTGCACTGTGTAGTCATGTCTGGGTCCCTATATATTAGGACAAGTTCTAAGGGTGCACTGTGTAGTCATGTCTGGGTCCCTATATATTAGGACAAGTACTAAGGGTGCACTGTGTAGTCATGTCTGGTCTCCTATATATTAGGACAAGTACTAAGCGTGCAATCTGTAGCCATGTCTGGGTCCCTATATATTAGGACAAGTTCTAAGGGTGCACTGTGTAGCCATGTCTTGGGCCCCTTATGTATTAGGACAAGTACAAAGGGTGCACTGTGTAGTCATGTCTGGGTCCCTATATATTAGGACAAGTACTAAGGGTGCACTGTGTAGCCATGTCTTGGGCCCCTTATGTATTAGGACAAGTACAAAGGGTGCACTGTGTAGTCATGTCTGGGTTCCCTATATATTAGGACAAGTACTAAGGGTGCACTGTGTAGTCATGTCTGGGTTCCCTATATATTAGGACAAGTACTAAGGGTGCACTGTGTAGTCATGTCTGGGTCTCCTGTATATTAGGACAAGTACTAAGGGTGCACTGTGTAGCCATGTCTGGGTCCCCATATATATTAGGACAAGCATTAGGGTGCACTGTGTAGCCATGTCTGAGTCCCTATATATTAGAACAAGTACTAACTGTGCCCTGTGGAGCCATGTCTGGTCTCCTATATATTAGGACAAGTACTAAGGGTGCACTGTGTAGTCATGTCTGGGTCCCCTATATATTAGGACAAGTACTAAGGGTGCCCTGTGTAGCCACGTCTTGGTCCCCTGCATATTAGGACAAGTACTAAGGGTGCACTGTGTAGCCATGTCTGGGTCCCCATATATATTAGGACAAGCATTAGGGTGCACTGTGTAGCCATGTCTGAGTCCCTATATATTAGGACAAGTACTAAGGGTGCCCTGTGTAGCCACGTCTTGGTCCGCTGCATATTAGGATAAGTACTAAGGGTGCACTGTGTAGCCATATCCGGTCTCCTATATATTAGGACAAGTACTAAGGGTGCACTGTGTAGCCATATCTGGTCTCCTATATATTAGGACAAGTACTAAGGGTGCACTGTGTAGCCATGTCTGGGCCCCTATATATTAGGACAAGTACTAAGGGTGCCCTGTGTAGCCATATCTAGTCTCCTATATATTAGGACAAGTACTAAGGGTGCACTGTGTAGCGATATATGGTCTCCTATATATTAGGACAAGTACTAAGGGTGCACTGTGTAGCCATGTCTTTGTTCCCCTGCATATTAGGACAAGTACTAAGGGTGCACTGTGTAGCCATGTCTGTGCCCCTTATGTATTAGAACAAGTACTAAGGGTGCACTGTGTAGCCATGTCTGGGTCCCCTATATATTAGGACAAGTACTAAGGGTGCACTGTGTAGCCATGTCTGGGCCCCCTGTATATTAGGACAAGTACTAAGGGTGCACTGTAGTCATGTCTGGGTCTACTATATATTAGGACAAGTACTAAGGGTGCACTGTGTAGCCATAACTGGTCTCCTGTATATTAGGATAAGTACTAAGGGTGCACTGTGTAGCCATGTCTGGTCTCCTATATATTAGGACAAGTACTAAGGGTGCACTGTGTAGCCATATTGGGTCTCCTATATATTAGGACAAGTACTAAGTCTGTACTGTGTAGGCATGTCTGCGCGCCTCATGTATTAGAACAAGTACTAAGGGTGCACTGTGTAGCCATGTCTGGGCCCCCTGTATATTAGGACAAGTACTAAGGGTGCACTGTGTAGCCATGTCTGGGTCCCCTATATATTAGGACAAGTACTAAGGGTGCACTGTGTACCCATATCTGGTCTCCTATATATTAGGACAAGTACCAAGGGTGCACTGTGTAGCCATATTGGGTCCCCTGTGTATTAGGACAAGCATTAGGGTGCACTGTGTAGTCATGTCAGGGTCTCCTGTATATTAGGACAAGTACTAAGGGTGCCCTGTGTAGCCATGTCTGGTCCCCTATATACTAGGACAAGTACTAAGGGTGCACTGTGTAGCCATATTGGGTCTCCTATATATTAGGACAAGTACAAAGCGTGCACTGTGTAGCCATGTTGGTGTCCTATATATTAGGACAAGTACTAAGGGTATACTGTGTAGCCATGTCTGGTCTCCTATATATTAGTATAAGTAATAAGGGTGCACTGTGTAGCCATGTCTAGTCCCCTATATATTAGGACAAGTACTAAGGGTGCACTGTGTAGCCATGTCTGGTCTCCTATATATTAGGACAAGTACTAACTGTGCCCTGTGTAGCCATGTCTTTGTCCCCTGCATATTAGGACAAGTACTAAGGGTGCACTGTGTAGCCATGTCTTTGTTCCCCTGCATATTAGAACAAGTACTAAGGGTGCACTGTGTAGCCATGTCTGGGTCCCCTATATATTAGGACAAGTACTAAGGGTGCACTGTGTACCCATATCTGGTCTCCTATATATTAGGACAAGTACTAAGGGTGCACTGTGTACCCATATCTGGTCTCCTATATATTAGGACAAGTACTAAGGGTGCACTGTGTACCCATATCTGGTCTCCTATATATTAGGACAAATACTAAGGGTGCACTGTGTAGCCATGTCTGGGTCCCCTATATATTAGGACAAGTACCAAGGGTGCACTGTGTACCCATATCTGGTCTCCTATATATTAGGACAAGTACTAAGGGTGCACTGTGTAGTCATGTCTGGTTTCCTGTATATTAGGATAAGTACTAAGGGTGCACTGTGTAGTCATATCTGGGTCCCTATATATTAGGACAAGTACTAAGGGTGCACTGTGTAGCCATGTCTTGGTCCCCTGCATATTAAGACAAGTACTATGGGTGTACTGTGTAGCCATGTCTTGGTCCCCTGCATATTAAGACAAGTACTAAGGGTGCACTGTGCAGCCATATCTGGTCTCCTATATATTAGGACAAGTACTAAGGCTGTACTGTGTAGTCATGTCTGGGTCCCCTATATATTAGGACAAGTACTAAGGGTGCACTGTGTAGTCATGTCTGGGTCCCTATATATTAGGACAAGTACTAAGGGTGCACTGTGTAGCCATGTCTTGGGCCCCTTATGTATTAGGACAAGTACTAAGGGTGCACTGTGTAGCCATGCCTTTGTTCCCCTGCATATTAGAACAAGTACTAAGGGTGCACTGTGTAGCCATGTCTGGGTCCCCTATATATTAGGACAAGTACTAAGGGTGCACTGTGTACCCATATCTGGTCTCCTATATATTAGGACAAGTACTAAGGGTGCACTGTGTACCCATATCTGGTCTCCTATATATTAGGACAAGTACTAAGGGTGCACTGTGTACCCATATCTGGTCTCCTATATATTAGGACAAGTACTAAGGGTGCACTGTGTACCCATATCTGGTCTCCTATATATTAGGACAAGTACTAAGGGTGCACTGTGTAGCCATGTCTGGGTCCCCTATATATTAGGACAAGTACCAAGGGTGCACTGTGTACCCATATCTGGTCTCCTATATATTAGGACAAGTACTAAGGGTGCACTGTGTAGTCATGTCTGGTTTCCTGTATATTAGGATAAGTACTAAGGGTGCACTGTGTAGCCATATCTGGGTCCCTATATATTAGGACAAGTACTAAGGGTGCACTGTGTAGTCATATCTGGGTCCCTATATATTAGGACAAGTACTAAGGGTGCACTGTGTAGCCATGTCTGGGTCCCTATATATTAGGACAAGTACTAAGGGTGCACTGTGTAGTCTTTGTTCCCCTGCATATTAGGACAAGTACTGTGGGTGTACTGTGTAGCCACGTCTTGGTCCCCTGCATATTAAGACAAGTACTAAGGGTGCACTGTGTAGTCATGTCTGGGTCCCTATATATTAGGACAAGTACTAAGGGTGCACTGTGTAGCCATGTCTTGGGCCCCTTATGTATTATTACAAGTACTAAGGGTGCACTGTGTAGCCATGTGTGGGTCCCCTATATATTAGGACAAGTACTAAGGCTGCACTGTGTAGTCATGTCTGGGTCTCCTGTATATTAGGACAAGTACGAAGGGTGCACTGTGTACCCATATCTGATCTCCTATATATTAAGACAAGTACTAAGGGTGCACTGTGTAGTCATGTCTGGGTCTCCTGTATATTAGGACAAGTACGAAGGGTGCACTGTGTACCCATATCTGATCTCCTATATATTAAAACAAGTACTAAGGGTGCACTGTATAGTCATGTCTGGTCTCCTGTATATTGGGATAAGTACTAAGGGTGCACTGTGTAGTCATGTCTGGGTCCCTATATATTAGGACAAGTACTAAGGGTGCACTGTGTAGCCATGTCTGGGTCCCAACATATTAGGACAAGTACTAAGGGTGCACTGTGTAGTCATGTCTGGGTCTCCTGTATATTAGGATAAGTACTAAGCGTGCACTGTGTAGTCATCTATGGGTCCCTATATATTAGGACAAGTACTAAGGGTGCACTGTGTAGTCATGTCTGGGTCCCTATATATTAGGACAAGTTCTAAGGGTGCACTGTGTAGTCATGTCTGGGTCCCTATATATTAGGACAAGTACTAAGGGTGCACTGTGTAGTCATGTCTGGTCTCCTATATATTAGGACAAGTACTAAGCGTGCAATCTGTAGCCATGTCTGGGTCCCTATATATTAGGACAAGTTCTAAGGGTGCACTGTGTAGCCATGTCTTGGGCCCCTTATGTATTAGGACAAGTACAAAGGGTGCACTGTGTAGTCATGTCTGGGTCCCTATATATTAGGACAAGTACTAAGGGTGCACTGTGTAGCCATGTCTTGGGCCCCTTATGTATTAGGACAAGTACAAAGGGTGCACTGTGTAGTCATGTCTGGGTTCCCTATATATTAGGACAAGTACTAAGGGTGCACTGTGTAGTCATGTCTGGGTTCCCTATATATTAGGACAAGTACTAAGGGTGCACTGTGTAGTCATGTCTGGGTCTCCTGTATATTAGGACAAGTACTAAGGGTGCACTGTGTAGCCATGTCTGGGTCCCCATATATATTAGGACAAGCATTAGGGTGCACTGTGTAGCCATGTCTGAGTCCCTATATATTAGAACAAGTACTAACTGTGCCCTGTGGAGCCATGTCTGGTCTCCTATATATTAGGACAAGTACTAAGGGTGCACTGTGTAGTCATGTCTGGGTCCCCTATATATTAGGACAAGTACTAAGGGTGCCCTGTGTAGCCACGTCTTGGTCCCCATATATATTAGGACAAGCATTAGGGTGCACTGTGTAGCCATGTCTGAGTCCCTATATATTAGGACAAGTACTAAGGGTGCCCTGTGTAGCCACGTCTTGGTCCGCTGCATATTAGGATAAGTACTAAGGGTGCACTGTGTAGCCATATCCGGTCTCCTATATATTAGGACAAGTACTAAGGGTGCACTGTGTAGCCATATCTGGTCTCCTATATATTAGGACAAGTACTAAGGGTGCACTGTGTAGCCATGTCTGGGCCCCTATATATTAGGACAAGTACTAAGGGTGCCCTGTGTAGCCATATCTAGTCTCCTATATATTAGGACAAGTACTAAGGGTGCACTGTGTAGCGATATATGGTCTCCTATATATTAGGACAAGTACTAAGGGTGCACTGTGTAGCCATGTCTTTGTTCCCCTGCATATTAGGACAAGTACTAAGGGTGCACTGTGTAGCCATGTCTGTGCCCCTTATGTATTAGAACGAGTACTAAGGGTGCACTGTGTAGCCATGTCTGGGTCCCCTATATATTAGGACAAGTACTAAGGGTGCACTGTGTAGCCATGTCTGGGCCCCCTGTATATTAGGACAAGTACTAAGGGTGCACTGTAGTCATGTCTGGGTCTACTATATATTAGGACAAGTACTAAGGGTGCACTGTGTAGCCATAACTGGTCTCCTGTATATTAGGATAAGTACTAAGGGTGCACTGTGTAGCCATGTCTGGTCTCCTATATATTAGGACAAGTACTAAGGGTGCACTGTGTAGCCATATTGGGTCTCCTATATATTAGGACAAGTACTAAGTCTGTACTGTGTAGGCATGTCTGCGCGCCTCATGTATTAGAACAAGTACTAAGGGTGCACTGTGTAGCCATGTCTGGGCCCCCATTATATTAGGACAAGTACTAAGGGTGCACTGTGTAGCCATGTCTGGGTCCCCTATATATTAGGACAAGTACTAAGGGTGCACTGTGTACCCATATCTGGTCTCCTATATATTAGGACAAGTACCAAGGGTGCACTGTGTAGCCATATTGGGTCCCCTGTGTATTAGGACAAGCATTAGGGTGCACTGTGTAGTCATGTCAGGGTCTCCTGTATATTAGGACAAGTACTAAGGGTGCCCTGTGTAGCCATGTCTGGTCCCCTATATACTAGGACAAGTACTAAGGGTGCACTGTGTAGCCATATTGGGTCTCCTATATATTAGGACAAGTACAAAGCGTGCACTGTGTAGCCATGTTGGTGTCCTATATATTAGGACAAGTACTAAGGGTATACTGTGTAGCCATGTCTGGTCTCCTATATATTAGTATAAGTAGTAAGGGTGCACTGTGTAGCCATGTCTAGTCCCCTATATATTAGGACAAGTACTAAGGGTGCACTGTGTAGCCATGTCTGGTCTCCTATATATTAGGACAAGTACTAACTGTGCCCTGTGTAGCCATGTCTTTGTCCCCTGCATATTAGGACAAGTACTAAGGGTGCACTGTGTAGCCATGTCTTTGTTCCCCTGCATATTAGAACAAGTACTAAGGGTGCACTGTGTAGCCATGTCTGGGTCCCCTATATATTAGGACAAGTACTAAGGGTGCACTGTGTACCCATATCTGGTCTCCTATATATTAGGACAAGTACTAAGGGTGCACTGTGTACCCATATCTGGTCTCCTATATATTAGGACAAGTACTAAGGGTGCACTGTGTACCCATATCTGGTCTCCTATATATTAGGACAAATACTAAGGGTGCACTGTGTAGCCATGTCTGGGTCCCCTATATATTAGGACAAGTACCAAGGGTGCACTGTGTACCCATATCTGGTCTCCTATATATTAGGACAAGTACTAAGGGTGCACTGTGTAGTCATGTCTGGTTTCCTGTATATTAGGATAAGTACTAAGGGTGCACTGTGTAGTCATATCTGGGTCCCTATATATTAGGACAAGTACTAAGGGTGCACTGTGTAGCCATGTCTTGGTCCCCTGCATATTAAGACAAGTACTATGGGTGTACTGTGTAGCCATGTCTTGGTCCCCTGCATATTAAGACAAGTACTAAGGGTGCACTGTGCAGCCATATCTGGTCTCCTATATATTAGGACAAGTACTAAGGCTGTACTGTGTAGTCATGTCTGGGTCCCGTATATATTAGGACAAGTACTAAGGGTGCACTGTGTAGTCATGTCTGGGTCCCTATATATTAGGACAAGTACTAAGGGTGCACTGTGTAGCCATGTCTTGGGCCCCTTATGTATTAGGACAAGTACTAAGGGTGCACTGTGTAGTCATGTCTGGGTTCCCTATATATTAGGACAAGTACTAAGGGTGCACTGTGTAGTCATGTCTGGGTTCCCTATATATTAGGACAAGTACTAAGGGTGCACTGTGTAGTCATGTCTGGGTCCCTATATATTAGGACAAGTACTAAGGGTGCACTGTGTAGTCATGTCTGGGTCCCTATATATTAGGACAAGTACTAAGGGTGCACTGTGTAGTCATGTCTGGGTTCCCTATATATTAGGACAAGTACTAAGGGTGCACTGTGTAGTCATGTCTGGGTTCCCTATATATTAGGACAAGTACTAAGGGTGCACTGTGTAGTCATGTCTGGGTCCCTAAATATTAGGACAAGTACTAAGGGTGCACTGTGTAGTCATGTCTGGGTCCCTATATATTAGGACAAGTACTAAGGGTGCACTGTGTAGCCATGTCTTGGGCCCCTTTTGTATTAGGACAAGTACTAAGGGTGCACTGTGTAGCCATGTGTAGGTCCCCTATATATTAGGACAAGTACTAAGGCTGCACTTTGTAGTCATGTCTGGGTCTCCTGTATATTAGGACAAGTACTAAGGGTGCACTGTGTAGCCATATCTGGTCTCCTATATATTAGGACAAGTACCAAGGGTGCACTGTGTACCCATATCTGATCTCCTATATATTAAGACAAGTACTAAGGGTGCACTGTGTAGTCATGTCTGGTCTCCTGTATATTGGTATAAGTACTAAGGGTGCACTGTGTAGCCATATCCGGTCTCCTATATATTAGGACAAGTACTAAGGGTGCACTGTGTAGCCATATCTGGTCTCCTATATATTAGGACAAGTACTAAGGGTGCACTGTGTAGCCATGTCTGGGCCCCTATATATTAGGACAAGTACTAAGGGTGCCCTGTGTAGCCATATCTAGTGTCCTATATATTAGGACAAGTACTAAGGGTGCACTGTGTAGCGATATATGGTCTCCTATATATTAGGACAAGTACTAAGGGTGCACTGTGTAGCCATGTCTTTGTTCCCCTGCATATTAGGACAAGTACTAAGGGTGCACTGTGTAGCCATGTCTGTGCCCCTTATGTATTAGAACAAGTACTAAGGGTGCACTGTGTAGCCATGTCTGGGTCCCCTATATATTAGGACAAGTACTAAGGGTGCACTGTGTAGCCATGTCTGGGCCCCCTGTATATTAGGACAAGTACTAAGGGTGCACTGTAGTCATGTCTGGGTCTACTATATATTAGGACAAGTACTAAGGGTGCACTGTGTAGCCATAACTGGTCTCCTGTATATTAGGATAAGTACTAAGGGTGCACTGTGTAGCCATGTCTGGTCTCCTATATATTAGGACAAGTACTAAGGGTGCACTGTGTAGCCATATTGGGTCTCCTATATATTAGGACAAGTACTAAGTCTGTACTGTGTAGGCATGTCTGCGCGCCTCATGTATTAGAACAAGTACTAAGGGTGCACTGTGTAGCCATGTCTGGGCCCCCTGTATATTAGGACAAGTACTAAGGGTGCACTGTGTAGCCATGTCTGGGTCCCCTATATATTAGGACAAGTACTAAGGGTGCACTGTGTACCCATATCTGGTCTCCTATATATTAGGACAAGTACCAAGGGTGCACTGTGTAGCCATATTGGGTCCCCTGTGTATTAGGACAAGCATTAGGGTGCACTGTGTAGTCATGTCAGGGTCTCCTGTATATTAGGACAAGTACTAAGGGTGCCCTGTGTAGCCATGTCTGGTCCCCTATATATTAGGACAAGTACTAAGGGTGCACTGTGTAGCCATATTGGGTCTCCTATATATTAGGACAAGTACAACGCGTGCACTGTGTAGCCATGTTGGTGTCCTATATATTAGGACAAGTACTAAGGGTATACTGTGTAGCCATGTCTGGTCTCCTATATATTAGTATAAGTACTAAGGGTGCACTGTGTAGCCATGTCTAGTCCCCTATATATTAGGACAAGTACTAAGGGTGCACTGCGTAGCCATGTCTGGTCTCCTATATATTAGGACAAGTACTAACTGTGCCCTGTGTAGCCATGTCTTTGTCCCCTGCATATTAGGACAAGTACTAAGGGTGCACTGTGTAGCCATGTCTTTGTTCCCCTGCATATTAGAACAAGTACTAAGGGTGCACTGTGTAGCCATGTCTGGGTCCCCTATATATTAGGACAAGTACTAAGGGTGCACTGTGTACCCATATCTGGTCTCCTATATATTAGGACAAGTACTAAGGGTGCACTGTGTACCCATATCTGGTCTCCTATATATTAGGACAAGTACTAAGGGTGCACGGTGTACCCATATCTGGTCTCCTATATATTAGGACAAATACTAAGGGTGCACTGTGTAGCCATGTCTGGGTCCCCTATATATTAGGACAAGTACCAAGGGTGCACTGTGTACCCATATCTGGTCTCCTATATATTAGGACAAGTACTAAGGGTGCACTGTGTAGTCATGTCTGGTTTCCTGTATATTAGGATAAGTACTAAGGGTGCACTGTGTAGTCATATCTGGGTCCCTATATATTAGGACAAGTACTAAGGGTGCACTGTGTAGCCATGTCTGGGTCCCTATATATTAGGACAAGTACTAAGGGTGCACTGTGTAGCCATGTCTTTGTTCCCCTGCATATTAGGACAAGTACTAAGGCTGTACTGTGTAGTCATGTCTGGGTCCCCTATATATTAGGACAAGTACTAAGGGTGCACTGTGTAGCCATGTCTGGGCCCCTATATATTAGGACAAGTACTAAGGGTGCCCTGTGTAGCCATATCTAGTGTCCTATATATTAGGACAAGTACTAAGGGTGCACTGTGTAGCGATATATGGTCTCCTATATATTAGGACAAGTACTAAGGGTGCACTGTGTAGCCATGTCTTTGTTCCCCTGCATATTAGGACAAGTACTAAGGGTGCACTGTGTAGCCATGTCTGTGCCCCTTATGTATTAGAACAAGTACTAAGGGTGCACTGTGTAGCCATGTCTGGGTCCCCTATATATTAGGACAAGTACTAAGGGTGCACTGTGTAGCCATGTCTGGGCCCCCTGTATATTAGGACAAGTACTAAGGGTGCACTGTGTAGTCATGTCTGGGTCTACTATATATTAGGACAAGTACTAAGGGTGCACTGTGTAGCCATAACTGGTCTCCTGTATATTAGGATAAGTACTAAGGGTGCACTGTGTAGCCATGTCTGGTCTCCTATATATTAGGACAAGTACTAAGGGTGCACTGTGTAGCCATATTGGGTCTCCTATATATTAGGACAAGTACTAAGTCTGTACTGTGTAGGCATGTCTGCGCGCCTCATGTATTAGAACAAGTACTAAGGGTGCACTGTGTAGCCATGTCTGGGCCCCCTGTATATTAGGACAAGTACTAAGGGTGCACTGTGTAGCCATGTCTGGGTCCCCTATATATTAGGACAAGTACTAAGGGTGCACTGTGTACCCATATCTGGTCTCCTATATATTAGGACAAGTACCAAGGGTGCACTGTGTAGCCATATTGGGTCCCCTGTGTATTAGGACAAGCATTAGGGTGCACTGTGTAGTCATGTCAGGGTCTCCTGTATATTAGGACAAGTACTAAGGGTGCCCTGTGTAGCCATGTCTGGTCCCCTATATATTAGGACAAGTACTAAGGGTGCACTGTGTAGCCATATTGGGTCTCCTATATATTAGGACAAGTACAACGCGTGCACTGTGTAGCCATGTTGGTGTCCTATATATTAGGACAAGTACTAAGGGTATACTGTGTAGCCATGTCTGGTCTCCTATATATTAGTATAAGTACTAAGGGTGCACTGTGTAGCCATGTCTAGTCCCCTATATATTAGGACAAGTACTAAGGGTGCACTGCGTAGCCATGTCTGGTCTCCTATATATTAGGACAAGTACTAACTGTGCCCTGTGTAGCCATGTCTTTGTCCCCTGCATATTAGGACAAGTACTAAGGGTGCACTGTGTAGCCATGTCTTTGTTCCCCTGCATATTAGAACAAGTACTAAGGGTGCACTGTGTAGCCATGTCTGGGTCCCCTATATATTAGGACAAGTACTAAGGGTGCACTGTGTACCCATATCTGGTCTCCTATATATTAGGACAAGTACTAAGGGTGCACTGTGTACCCATATCTGGTCTCCTATATATTAGGACAAGTACTAAGGGTGCACGGTGTACCCATATCTGGTCTCCTATATATTAGGACAAATACTAAGGGTGCACTGTGTAGCCATGTCTGGGTCCCCTATATATTAGGACAAGTACCAAGGGTGCACTGTGTACCCATATCTGGTCTCCTATATATTAGGACAAGTACTAAGGGTGCACTGTGTAGTCATGTCTGGTTTCCTGTATATTAGGATAAGTACTAAGGGTGCACTGTGTAGTCATATCTGGGTCCCTATATATTAGGACAAGTACTAAGGGTGCACTGTGTAGCCATGTCTGGGTCCCTATATATTAGGACAAGTACTAAGGGTGCACTGTGTAGCCATGTCTTTGTTCCCCTGCATATTAGGACAAGTACTAAGGCTGTACTGTGTAGTCATGTCTGGGTCCCCTATATATTAGGACAAGTACTAAGGGTGCACTGTGTAGCCATGTCTGGGCCCCTATATATTAGGACAAGTACTAAGGGTGCCCTGTGTAGCCATATCTAGTGTCCTATATATTAGGACAAGTACTAAGGGTGCACTGTGTAGCGATTTATGGTCTCCTATATATTAGGACAAGTACTAAGGGTGCACTGTGTAGCCATGTCTTTGTTCCCCTGCATATTAGGACAAGTACTAAGGGTGCACTGTGTAGCCATGTCTGTGCCCCTTATGTATTAGAACAAGTACTAAGGGTGCACTGTGTAGCCATGTCTGGGTCCCCTATATATTAGGACAAGTACTAAGGGTGCACTGTGTAGCCATGTCTGGGCCCCCTGTATATTAGGACAAGTACTAAGGGTGCACTGTAGTCATGTCTGGGTCTACTATATATTAGGACAAGTACTAAGGGTGCACTGTGTAGCCATAACTGGTCTCCTGTATATTAGGATAAGTACTAAGGGTGCACTGTGTAGCCATGTCTGGTCTCCTATATATTAGGACAAGTACTAAGGGTGCACTGTGTAGCCATATTGGGTCTCCTATATATTAGGACAAGTACTAAGTCTGTACTGTGTAGGCATGTCTGCGCGCCTCATGTATTAGAACAAGTACTAAGGGTGCACTGTGTAGCCATGTCTGGGCCCCCTGTATATTAGGACAAGTACTAAGGGTGCACTGTGTAGCCATGTCTGGGTCCCCTATATATTAGGACAAGTACTAAGGGTGCACTGTGTACCCATATCTGGTCTCCTATATATTAGGACAAGTACCAAGGGTGCACTGTGTAGCCATATTGGGTCCCCTGTGTATTAGGACAAGCATTAGGGTGCACTGTGTAGTCATGTCAGGGTCTCCTGTATATTAGGACAAGTACTAAGGGTGCCCTGTGTAGCCATGTCTGGTCCCCTATATATTAGGACAAGTACTAAGGGTGCACTGTGTAGCCATATTGGGTCTCCTATATATTAGGACAAGTACAACGCGTGCACTGTGTAGCCATGTTGGTGTCCTATATATTAGGACAAGTACTAAGGGTATACTGTGTAGCCATGTCTGGTCTCCTATATATTAGTATAAGTACTAAGGGTGCACTGTGTAGCCATGTCTAGTCCCCTATATATTAGGACAAGTACTAAGGGTGCACTGCGTAGCCATGTCTGGTCTCCTATATATTAGGACAAGTACTAACTGTGCCCTGTGTAGCCATGTCTTTGTCCCCTGCATATTAGGACAAGTACTAAGGGTGCACTGTGTAGCCATGTCTTTGTTCCCCTGCATATTAGAACAAGTACTAAGGGTGCACTGTGTAGCCATGTCTGGGTCCCCTATATATTAGGACAAGTACTAAGGGTGCACTGTGTACCCATATCTGGTCTCCTATATATTAGGACAAGTACTAAGGGTGCACTGTGTACCCATATCTGGTCTCCTATATATTAGGACAAGTACTAAGGGTGCACGGTGTACCCATATCTGGTCTCCTATATATTAGGACAAATACTAAGGGTGCACTGTGTAGCCATGTCTGGGTCCCCTATATATTAGGACAAGTACCAAGGGTGCACTGTGTACCCATATCTGGTCTCCTATATATTAGGACAAGTACTAAGGGTGCACTGTGTAGTCATGTCTGGTTTCCTGTATATTAGGATAAGTACTAAGGGTGCACTGTGTAGTCATATCTGGGTCCCTATATATTAGGACAAGTACTAAGGGTGCACTGTGTAGCCATGTCTTTGTTCCCCTGCATATTAGGACAAGTACTAAGGCTGTACTGTGTAGTCATGTCTGGGTCCCCTATATATTAGGACAAGTACTAAGGGTGCACTGTGTAGTCATGTCTGGGTCCCTATATATTAGGACAAGTACTAAGGGTGCACTGTGTAGCAATGTCTTGGGCCCCTTATGTATTAGGACAAGTACTAAGGGTGCACTGTGTAGTCATGTCTGGGTTCCCTATATATTAGGACAAGTACTAAGGGTGCACTGTGTAGTCATGTCTGGGTTCCCTATATATTAGGACAAGTACTAAGGGTGCACTGTGTAGTCATGTCTGGGTCCCTATATATTAGGACAAGTACTAAGGGTGCACTGTGTAGTCATGTCTGGGTCCCTATATATTAGGACAAGTACTAAGGGTGCACTGTGTAGTCATGTCTGGGTTCCCTATATATTAGGACAAGTACTAAGGGTGCACTGTGTAGTCATGTCTGGGCCCCCTGTATATTAGGACAAGTACTAAGGGTGCACTGTAGTCATGTCTGGGTCTACTATATATTAGGACAAGTACTAAGGGTGCACTGTGTAGCCATGTCTTTGTTCCCCTGCATATTAGGACAAGTACTAAGGGTGCACTGTGTAGCCATGTCTGTGCCCCTTATGTATTAGAACAAGTACTAAGGGTGCACTGTGTAGCCATGTCTGGGTCCCCTATATATTAGGACAAGTACTAAGGGTGCACTGTGTAGCCATGTCTGGGCCCCCTGTATATTAGGACAAGTACTAAGGGTGCACTGTAGTCATGTCTGGGTCTACTATATATTAGGACAAGTACTAAGGGTGCACTGTGTAGCCATAACTGGTCTCCTGTATATTAGGATAAGTACTAAGGGTGCACTGTGTAGCCATGTCTGGTCTCCTATATATTAGGACAAGTACTAAGGGTGCACTGTGTAGCCATATTGGGTCTCCTATATATTAGGACAAGTACTAAGTCTGTACTGTGTAGGCATGTCTGCGCGCCTCATGTATTAGAACAAGTACTAAGGGTGCACTGTGTAGCCATGTCTGGGCCCCCTGTATATTAGGACAAGTACTAAGGGTGCACTGTGTAGCCATGTCTGGGTCCCCTATATATTAGGACAAGTACTAAGGGTGCACTGTGTACCCATATCTGGTCTCCTATATATTAGGACAAGTACCAAGGGTGCACTGTGTAGCCATATTGGGTCCCCTGTGTATTAGGACAAGCATTAGGGTGCACTGTGTAGTCATGTCAGGGTCTCCTGTATATTAGGACAAGTACTAAGGGTGCCCTGTGTAGCCATGTCTGGTCCCCTATATATTAGGACAAGTACTAAGGGTGCACTGTGTAGCCATATTGGGTCTCCTATATATTAGGACAAGTACAACGCGTGCACTGTGTAGCCATGTTGGTGTCCTATATATTAGGACAAGTACTAAGGGTATACTGTGTAGCCATGTCTGGTCTCCTATATATTAGTATAAGTACTAAGGGTGCACTGTGTAGCCATGTCTAGTCCCCTATATATTAGGACAAGTACTAAGGGTGCACTGCGTAGCCATGTCTGGTCTCCTATATATTAGGACAAGTACTAACTGTGCCCTGTGTAGCCATGTCTTTGTCCCCTGCATATTAGGACAAGTACTAAGGGTGCACTGTGTAGCCATGTCTTTGTTCCCCTGCATATTAGAACAAGTACTAAGGGTGCACTGTGTAGCCATGTCTGGGTCCCCTATATATTAGGACAAGTACTAAGGGTGCACTGTGTACCCATATCTGGTCTCCTATATATTAGGACAAGTACTAAGGGTGCACTGTGTACCCATATCTGGTCTCCTATATATTAGGACAAGTACTAAGGGTGCACGGTGTACCCATATCTGGTCTCCTATATATTAGGACAAATACTAAGGGTGCACTGTGTAGCCATGTCTGGGTCCCCTATATATTAGGACAAGTACCAAGGGTGCACTGTGTACCCATATCTGGTCTCCTATATATTAGGACAAGTACTAAGGGTGCACTGTGTAGTCATGTCTGGTTTCCTGTATATTAGGATAAGTACTAAGGGTGCACTGTGTAGTCATATCTGGGTCCCTATATATTAGGACAAGTACTAAGGGTGCACTGTGTAGCCATGTCTTTGTTCCCCTGCATATTAGGACAAGTACTAAGGCTGTACTGTGTAGTCATGTCTGGGTCCCCTATATATTAGGACAAGTACTAAGGGTGCACTGTGTAGTCATGTCTGGGTCCCTATATATTAGGACAAGTACTAAGGGTGCACTGTGTAGCAATGTCTTGGGCCCCTTATGTATTAGGACAAGTACTAAGGGTGCACTGTGTAGTCATGTCTGGGTTCCCTATATATTAGGACAAGTACTAAGGGTGCACTGTGTAGTCATGTCTGGGTTCCCTATATATTAGGACAAGTACTAAGGGTGCACTGTGTAGTCATGTCTGGGTCCCTATATATTAGGACAAGTACTAAGGGTGCACTGTGTAGTCATGTCTGGGTCCCTATATATTAGGACAAGTACTAAGGGTGCACTGTGTAGTCATGTCTGGGTTCCCTATATATTAGGACAAGTACTAAGGGTGCACTGTGTAGTCATGTCTGGGTTCCCTATATATTAGGACAAGTACTAAGGGTGCACTGTGTAGTCATGTCTGGGTCCCTATATATTAGGACAAGTACTAAGGGTGCACTGTGTAGTCATGTCTGGGTCCCTATATATTAGGACAAGTACTAAGGGTGCACTGTGTAGCCATGTCTTGGGCCCCTTATGTATTAGGACAAGTACTAAGGGTGCACTGTGTAGCCATGTGTAGGTCCCCTATATATTAGGACAAGTACTAAGGCTGCACTGTGTAGTCATGTCTGGGTCTCCTGTATATTAGGACAAGTACTAAGGGTGCACTGTGTAGCCATATCTGGTCTCCTATATATTAGGACAAGTACCAAGGGTGCACTGTGTACCCATATCTGATCTCCTATATATTAAGACAAGTACTAAGGGTGCACTGTGTAGTCATGTCTGGTCTCCTGTATATTGGGATAAGTACTAAGGGTGCACTGTGTAGTCATGTCTGGGTCCCTATATATTAGGACAAGTACTAAGGGTGCACTGTGTAGCCATGTCTGGGTCCCTACATATTAGGACAAGTACTAAGGGTTCACTGTGTAGTCATGTCTGGCTCTCCTGTATATTAGGATTAGTACTAAGCGTGCACTGTGTAGTCATCTATGGGTCCCTATATATTAGGACAAGTACTAAGGGTGCACTGTGTAGTCATGTCTGGGTCCCTATATATTAGGACAAGTTCTAAGGGTGCACTGTGTAGTCATGTCTGGGTCCCTATATATTAGGACAAGTACTAAGGGTGCACTGTGTAGTCATGTCTGGTCCCCTAAATATTAGGACAAGTACTAAGGGTGCACTGTGTAGTCATGTCTGGTCTCCTGTATATTAGGATAAGTACTAAGCGTGCAATGTGTAGCCATGTCTGGGTCCCTATATACTAGGACAAGTTCTATGGGTGCACTGTGTAGTCATGTCTGGGTCCCTATATCTTAGGACAAGTACTAAGGGTGCACTGTGTAGCCATGTCTTGGGCCCCTTATGTATTAGGACAAGTACTAAGGGTGCACTGTGTAGTCATGTCTGGGTTCCCTATATATTAGGACAAGTACTAAGGGTGCACTGTGTAGTCATGTCTGGGTTCCCTATATATTAGGACAAGTACTAAGGGTGCACTGTGTAGTCATGTCTGGGTCTCCTGTATATTAGGACAAGTACTAAGGGTGCACTATGTAGCCATGTCTGAGTCCCTATATATTAGAACAAGTACTAACTGTGCCCTGTGGAGCCATGTCTGGTCTCCTATATATTAGGACAAGTACTAAGGGTGCCCTGTGTAGCCACGTCTTGGTCCCCTGCATATTAGGGCAAGTACTAAGGGTGCACTGTGTAGCCATGTCTGGGTCCCCATATATATTAGGTCAAGCACTAAGGGTGCACTGTGTAGCCATGTCTGAGTCCCTATATATTAGGACAAGTACTAAGGGTGCCCTGTGTAGCCACGTCTTGGTCCCCTGCATATTAGGACAAGTACTAAGGGTGCACTGTGTAGCCATATCCGGTCTCCTATATATTAGGACAAGTACTAAGGGTGCACTGTGTAGCCATATCTGGTCTCCTATATATTAGGACAAGTACTAAGGGTGCACTGTGTAGCCATATCTAGTCTCCTATGTATTAGGACAAGTACTAAGGCTGCACTGTGTAGCCATATCTGGTCTCCTATATATTAGGACAAGTACTAAGGGTGCACTGTGTAGCCATGTCTTTGTTCCCCTGCATATTAGGACAAGTACTAAGGGTGCACTGTGTAGCCATGTCTGTGCCCCTTATGTATTAGAACAAGTACTAAGGGTGCACTGTGTAGCCATGTCTGGGTCCCCTATATATTAGGACAAGTACTAAGGGTGCACTGTGTAGCCATGTCTGGGCCCCCTGTATATTAGGACAAGTACTAAGGGTGCACTGTAGTCATGTCTGGGTCTACTATATATTAGGACAAGTACTAAGGGTGCACTGTGTAGCCATAACTGGTCTACTGTATATTAGGACAAGTACTAAGGGTGCACTGTGTAGCCTTGTCTGGTCTCCTGTATATTAGGATAAGTACTAAGCGTGCACTGTGTAGCCATGTCTGGGTCCCCTATATATTAGGACAAGTACTAAGGGTGCACTGTGTAGTCATGTCTGGGTCTCCCTTATATTAGGACAAGTACTAAGGGTGCACTGTGTAGCCATGTCTGGGTCACTATATATTAGGACAAGTACTAAGGGTGCCCTGTATAGTCAAGTCTGGGTCCTTTGTATATTAGGACAAGTACTAAGGGTGCACTGTGTAGCCAAGTCTGGGCCCCCTGTATATTAGGACAAGTACTAAGGGTGCCCTGTGTAGCCATGTCTGGTCTCCTATATATTAGGACAAGTACTAAGGGTGCACTGTGTAGTCATGTCTGGGTCCCCATATATATTACGACAAGTACTAAGGGTGCACTGTGTAGTCATGTCTGGGTCCCCATATATATTACGACAAGTACTAAGGGTGCACTGTGTAGTCATGTCTGGGTCTCCTGTATATTAGGACAAGTGCTAAGGGTGCACTGTGTAGCCATGTCTGGGTCCCCTATATATTAGGACAAGTACTAAGGTTGCACTGTGTAGTCATGTCTGGGTCTCCCATATATTAGGATAAGTACTAAGGGTGCACTGTGTAGCCATGTCTTGGTCCCCTGCATATTAGGACAATTACTAAGGGTGCACTGTGTAGCCATGTCTGGGCCCTCTGTATATTAGGACAAGTACTAAGGCTGCACTGTGTAGCCATGTCTGGGCCCTCTGTATATTAGGACAAGTACTAAGGGTGCACTGTGTAGCCATGACTTGGTCCCCTGCATATTAGGACAAGTACTAAGGGTGCCCTGTGTAGTCATGTCTGGTCACTATATATTAGGACAAGTACTAAGGGTGCACTGTGTAGTCATGTCTGGTCTCCTATATATTAGGACAAGTACTAAGGGTGCACTGTGTAGCCATGACTTGGTCCCCTGCATATTAGGACAAGTACTAAGGGTGCCCTGTGTAGTCATGTCTGGTCACTATATATTAGGACAAGTACTAAGGGTGCACTGTGTAGCCATGTCTGGTCTCCTATATATTAGGACAAGTACTAAGGGTGCACTGTGTAGCCATGTCTTGGTCCTCTGCATATTAGGACAAGTACTAAGGGTGCACTGTGTAGCCATGTCTGGGCCCTCTGTATATTAGGACAAGTACTAAGGGTGCACTGTGTAGTCATGTCTGAGTTCCTGTATATTAGGGCAAGTACTAAGGGTGTACTGTGTAACCATGTCTTGGTCCTCTGTATATTAGGACAAGTACTAAGTGTGCACTGTGTAGCAATGTCTTGGCCGCCTGTATATTAGGACAAGTACTAAGGGTGCACTGTGTAGCCATGTCTGGATCCCTGTATATTAGGACAAGTACTAAGGGTGCACTGTGTAGCCATGTCTGGGCCCTCTGTATATTAGGTCAAGTACTAAGGGTGCACAGTGTAGCCATGTCTGCGTCTCCTGTATATTAGGACAAGTATTAAGGGAGCACTGTGTAGCCATATCTGGTCTCCTGTATATTAGGATAAGTACTAAGCGTGCACTGTGTAGCCATGTCTGGGCCCTCTGTATATTAGGACAATTACTAAGGGTGCACTGTGTAGTCATGTCTGAGTCCCTGTATATTACGGCAAGTACTAAGGGTGCACTGTGTAGTCATGTCTGGTCTCCTATATATTAGGACAAGTACTAAGGGTGCACTGTGTAGTCATGTCTGGGTCCCTATATATTAGGACAAGTACTAAGGGTGCACTGTGTAGCCATGTCTTGGGCCCCTTATGTATTAGGACAAGTACTAAGGGTGCACTGTGTAGCCATGTGTGGGTCCCCTATATATTAGGACAAGTACTAAGGCTGCACTGTGTAGTCATGTCTGGGTCTCCTGTATATTAGGACAAGTACGAAGGGTGCACTGTGTACCCATATCTGATCTCCTATATATTAAGACAAGTACTAAGGGTGCACTGTGTAGTCATGTCTGGGTCTCCTGTATATTAGGACAAGTACGAAGGGTGCACTGTGTACCCATATCTGATCTCCTATATATTAAAACAAGTACTAAGGGTGCACTGTATAGTCATGTCTGGTCTCCTGTATATTGGGATAAGTACTAAGGGTGCACTGTGTAGTCATGTCTGGGTCCCTATATATTAGGACAAGTACTAAGGGTGCACTGTGTAGCCATGTCTGGGTCCCAACATATTAGGACAAGTACTAAGGGTGCACTGTGTAGTCATGTCTGGGTCTCCTGTATATTAGGATAAGTACTAAGCGTGCACTGTGTAGTCATCTATGGGTCCCTATATATTAGGACAAGTACTAAGGGTGCACTGTGTAGTCATGTCTGGGTCCCTATATATTAGGACAAGTTCTAAGGGTGCACTGTGTAGTCATGTCTGGGTCTCCTGTATATTAGGACAAGTACTAAGGGTGCACTGTGTAGTCATGTCTGGTCTCCTATATATTAGGACAAGTACTAAGCGTGCAATCTGTAGCCATGTCTGGGTCCCTATATATTAGGACAAGTTCTAAGGGTGCACTGTGTAGCCATGTCTTGGGCCCCTTATGTATTAGGACAAGTACAAAGGGTGCACTGTGTAGTCATGTCTGGGTCCCTATATATTAGGACAAGTACTAAGGGTGCACTGTGTAGCCATGTCTTGGGCCCCTTATGTATTAGGACAAGTACAAAGGGTGCACTGTGTAGTCATGTCTGGGTTCCCTATATATTAGGACAAGTACTAAGGGTGCACTGTGTAGTCATGTCTGGGTTCCCTATATATTAGGACAAGTACTAAGGGTGCACTGTGTAGTCATGTCTGGGTCTCCTGTATATTAGGACAAGTACTAAGGGTGCACTGTGTAGCCATGTCTGGGTCCCCATATATATTAGGACAAGCATTAGGGTGCACTGTGTAGCCATGTCTGAGTCCCTATATATTAGAACAAGTACTAACTGTGCCCTGTGGAGCCATGTCTGGTCTCCTATATATTAGGACAAGTACTAAGGGTGCACTGTGTAGTCATGTCTGGGTCCCCTATATATTAGGACAAGTACTAAGGGTGCCCTGTGTAGCCACGTCTTGGTCCCCTGCATATTAGGACAAGTACTAAGGGTGCACTGTGTAGCCATGTCTGGGTCCCCATATATATTAGGACAAGCATTAGGGTGCACTGTGTAGCCATGTCTGAGTCCCTATATATTAGGACAAGTACTAAGGGTGCCCTGTGTAGCCACGTCTTGGTCCGCTGCATATTAGGATAAGTACTAAGGGTGCACTGTGTAGCCATATCCGGTCTCCTATATATTAGGACAAGTACTAAGGGTGCACTGTGTAGCCATATCTGGTCTCCTATATATTAGGACAAGTACTAAGGGTGCACTGTGTAGCCATGTCTGGGCCCCTATATATTAGGACAAGTACTAAGGGTGCCCTGTGTAGCCATATCTAGTCTCCTATATATTAGGACAAGTACTAAGGGTGCACTGTGTAGCGATATATGGTCTCCTATATATTAGGACAAGTACTAAGGGTGCACTGTGTAGCCATGTCTTTGTTCCCCTGCATATTAGGACAAGTACTAAGGGTGCACTGTGTAGCCATGTCTGTGCCCCTTATGTATTAGAACAAGTACTAAGGGTGCACTGTGTAGCCATGTCTGGGTCCCCTATATATTAGGACAAGTACTAAGGGTGCACTGTGTAGCCATGTCTGGGCCCCCTGTATATTAGGACAAGTACTAAGGGTGCACTGTAGTCATGTCTGGGTCTACTATATATTAGGACAAGTACTAAGGGTGCACTGTGTAGCCATAACTGGTCTCCTGTATATTAGGATAAGTACTAAGGGTGCACTGTGTAGCCATGTCTGGTCTCCTATATATTAGGACAAGTACTAAGGGTGCACTGTGTAGCCATATTGGGTCTCCTATATATTAGGACAAGTACTAAGTCTGTACTGTGTAGGCATGTCTGCGCGCCTCATGTATTAGAACAAGTACTAAGGGTGCACTGTGTAGCCATGTCTGGGCCCCCTGTATATTAGGACAAGTACTAAGGGTGCACTGTGTAGCCATGTCTGGGTCCCCTATATATTAGGACAAGTACTAAGGGTGCACTGTGTACCCATATCTGGTCTCCTATATATTAGGACAAGTACCAAGGGTGCACTGTGTAGCCATATTGGGTCCCCTGTGTATTAGGACAAGCATTAGGGTGCACTGTGTAGTCATGTCAGGGTCTCCTGTATATTAGGACAAGTACTAAGGGTGCCCTGTGTAGCCATGTCTGGTCCCCTATATACTAGGACAAGTACTAAGGGTGCACTGTGTAGCCATATTGGGTCTCCTATATATTAGGACAAGTACAAAGCGTGCACTGTGTAGCCATGTTGGTGTCCTATATATTAGGACAAGTACTAAGGGTATACTGTGTAGCCATGTCTGGTCTCCTATATATTAGTATAAGTAGTAAGGGTGCACTGTGTAGCCATGTCTAGTCCCCTATATATTAGGACAAGTACTAAGGGTGCACTGTGTAGCCATGTCTGGTCTCCTATATATTAGGACAAGTACTAACTGTGCCCTGTGTAGCCATGTCTTTGTCCCCTGCATATTAGGACAAGTACTAAGGGTGCACTGTGTAGCCATGTCTTTGTTCCCCTGCATATTAGAACAAGTACTAAGGGTGCACTGTGTAGCCATGTCTGGGTCCCCTATATATTAGGACAAGTACTAAGGGTGCACTGTGTACCCATATCTGGTCTCCTATATATTAGGACAAGTACTAAGGGTGCACTGTGTACCCATATCTGGTCTCCTATATATTAGGACAAGTACTAAGGGTGCACGGTGTACCCATATCTGGTCTCCTATATATTAGGACAAATACTAAGGGTGCACTGTGTAGCCATGTCTGGGTCCCCTATATATTAGGACAAGTACCAAGGGTGCACTGTGTACCCATATCTGGTCTCCTATATATTAGGACAAGTACTAAGGGTGCACTGTGTAGTCATGTCTGGTTTCCTGTATATTAGGATAAGTACTAAGGGTGCACTGTGTAGTCATATCTGGGTCCCTATATATTAGGACAAGTACTAAGGGTGCACTGTGTAGCCATGTCTTGGTCCCCTGCATATTAAGACAAGTACTATGGGTGTACTGTGTAGCCATGTCTTGGTCCCCTGCATATTAAGACAAGTACTAAGGGTGCACTGTGCAGCCATATCTGGTCTCCTATATATTAGGACAAGTACTAAGGCTGTACTGTGTAGTCATGTCTGGGTCCCGTATATATTAGGACAAGTACTAAGGGTGCACTGTGTAGTCATGTCTGGGTCCCTATATATTAGGACAAGTACTAAGGGTGCACTGTGTAGCCATGTCTTGGGCCCCTTATGTATTAGGACAAGTACTAAGGGTGCACTGTGTAGTCATGTCTGGGTTCCCTATATATTAGGACAAGTACTAAGGGTGCACTGTGTAGTCATGTCTGGGTTCCCTATATATTAGGACAAGTACTAAGGGTGCACTGTGTAGTCATGTCTGGGTCCCTATATATTAGGACAAGTACTAAGGGTGCACTGTGTAGTCATGTCTGGGTCCCTATATATTAGGACAAGTACTAAGGGTGCACTGTGTAGTCATGTCTGGGTTCCCTATATATTAGGACAAGTACTAAGGGTGCACTGTGTAGTCATGTCTGGGTTCCCTATATATTAGGACAAGTACTAAGGGTGCACTGTGTAGTCATGTCTGGGTCCCTAAATATTAGGACAAGTACTAAGGGTGCACTGTGTAGTCATGTCTGGGTCCCTATATATTAGGACAAGTACTAAGGGTGCACTGTGTAGCCATGTCTTGGGCCCCTTATGTATTAGGACAAGTACTAAGGGTGCACTGTGTAGCCATGTGTAGGTCCCCTATATATTAGGACAAGTACTAAGGCTGCACTTTGTAGTCATGTCTGGGTCTCCTGTATATTAGGACAAGTACTAAGGGTGCACTGTGTAGCCATATCTGGTCTCCTATATATTAGGACAAGTACCAAGGGTGCACTGTGTACCCATATCTGATCTCCTATATATTAAGACAAGTACTAAGGGTGCACTGTGTAGTCATGTCTGGTCTCCTGTATATTGGTATAAGTACTAAGGGTGCACTGTGTAGCCATATCCGGTCTCCTATATATTAGGACAAGTACTAAGGGTGCACTGTGTAGCCATATCTGGTCTCCTATATATTAGGACAAGTACTAAGGGTGCACTGTGTAGCCATGTCTGGGCCCCTATATATTAGGACAAGTACTAAGGGTGCCCTGTGTAGCCATATCTAGTCTCCTATATATTAGGACAAGTACTAAGGGTGCACTGTGTAGCGATATATGGTCTCCTATATATTAGGACAAGTACTAAGGGTGCACTGTGTAGCCATGTCTTTGTTCCCCTGCATATTAGGACAAGTACTAAGGGTGCACTGTGTAGCCATGTCTGTGCCCCTTATGTATTAGAACAAGTACTAAGGGTGCACTGTGTAGCCATGTCTGGGCCCCCTGTATATTAGGACAAGTACTAAGGGTGCACTGTAGTCATGTCTGGGTCTACTATATATTAGGACAAGTACTAAGGGTGCACTGTGTAGCCATAACTGGTCTCCTGTATATTAGGATAAGTACTAAGGGTGCACTGTGTAGCCATGTCTGGTCTCCTATATATTAGGACAAGTACTAAGGGTGCACTGTGTAGCCATATTGGGTCTCCTATATATTAGGACAAGTACTAAGTCTGTACTGTGTAGGCATGTCTGCGCGCCTCATGTATTAGAACAAGTACTAAGGGTGCACTGTGTAGCCATGTCTGGGCCCCCTGTATATTAGGACAAGTACTAAGGGTGCACTGTGTAGCCATGTCTGGGTCCCCTATATATTAGGACAAGTACTAAGGGTGCACTGTGTACCCATATCTGGTCTCCTATATATTAGGACAAGTACCAAGGGTGCACTGTGTAGCCATATTGGGTCCCCTGTGTATTAGGACAAGCATTAGGGTGCACTGTGTAGTCATGTCAGGGTCTCCTGTATATTAGGACAAGTACTAAGGGTGCCCTGTGTAGCCATGTCTGGTCCCCTATATATTAGGACAAGTACTAAGGGTGCACTGTGTAGCCATATTGGGTCTCCTATATATTAGGACAAGTACAACGCGTGCACTGTGTAGCCATGTTGGTGTCCTATATATTAGGACAAGTACTAAGGGTATACTGTGTAGCCATGTCTGGTCTCCTATATATTAGTATAAGTACTAAGGGTGCACTGTGTAGCCATGTCTAGTCCCCTATATATTAGGACAAGTACTAAGGGTGCACTGCGTAGCCATGTCTGGTCTCCTATATATTAGGACAAGTACTAACTGTGCCCTGTGTAGCCATGTCTTTGTCCCCTGCATATTAGGACAAGTACTAAGGGTGCACTGTGTAGCCATGTCTTTGTTCCCCTGCATATTAGAACAAGTACTAAGGGTGCACTGTGTAGCCATGTCTGGGTCCCCTATATATTAGGACAAGTACTAAGGGTGCACTGTGTACCCATATCTGGTCTCCTATATATTAGGACAAGTACTAAGGGTGCACTGTGTACCCATATCTGGTCTCCTATATATTAGGACAAGTACTAAGGGTGCACGGTGTACCCATATCTGGTCTCCTATATATTAGGACAAATACTAAGGGTGCACTGTGTAGCCATGTCTGGGTCCCCTATATATTAGGACAAGTACCAAGGGTGCACTGTGTACCCATATCTGGTCTCCTATATATTAGGACAAGTACTAAGGGTGCACTGTGTAGTCATGTCTGGTTTCCTGTATATTAGGATAAGTACTAAGGGTGCACTGTGTAGTCATATCTGGGTCCCTATATATTAGGACAAGTACTAAGGGTGCACTGTGTAGCCATGTCTGGGTCCCTATATATTAGGACAAGTACTAAGGGTGCACTGTGTAGCCATGTCTTTGTTCCCCTGCATATTAGGACAAGTACTAAGGCTGTACTGTGTAGTCATGTCTGGGTCCCCTATATATTAGGACAAGTACTAAGGGTGCACTGTGTAGCCATGTCTGGGCCCCTATTTATTAGGACAAGTACTAAGGGTGCCCTGTGTAGCCATATCTAGTGTCCTATATATTAGGACAAGTACTAAGGGTGCACTGTGTAGCGATATATGGTCTCCTATATATTAGGACAAGTACTAAGGGTGCACTGTGTAGCCATGTCTTTGTTCCCCTGCATATTAGGACAAGTACTAAGGGTGCACTGTGTAGCCATGTCTGTGCCCCTTATGTATTAGAACAAGTACTAAGGGTGCACTGTGTAGCCATGTCTGGGTCCCCTATATATTAGGACAAGTACTAAGGGTGCACTGTGTAGCCATGTCTGGGCCCCCTGTATATTAGGACAAGTACTAAGGGTGCACTGTAGTCATGTCTGGGTCTACTATATATTAGGACAAGTACTAAGGGTGCACTGTGTAGCCATAACTGGTCTCCTGTATATTAGGATAAGTACTAAGGGTGCACTGTGTAGCCATGTCTGTTCTCCTATATATTAGGACAAGTACTAAGGGTGCACTGTGTAGCCATATTGGGTCTCCTATATATTAGGACAAGTACTAAGTCTGTACTGTGTAGGCATGTCTGCGCGCCTCATGTATTAGAACAAGTACTAAGGGTGCACTGTGTAGCCATGTCTGGGCCCCCTGTATATTAGGACAAGTACTAAGGGTGCACTGTGTAGCCATGTCTGGGTCCCCTATATATTAGGACAAGTACTAAGGGTGCACTGTGTACCCATATCTGGTCTCCTATATATTAGGACAAGTACCAAGGGTGCACTGTGTAGCCATATTGGGTCCCCTGTGTATTAGGACAAGCATTAGGGTGCACTGTGTAGTCATGTCAGGGTCTCCTGTATATTAGGACAAGTACTAAGGGTGCCCTGTGTAGCCATGTCTGGTCCCCTATATATTAGGACAAGTACTAAGGGTGCACTGTGTAGCCATATTGGGTCTCCTATATATTAGGACAAGTACAACGCGTGCACTGTGTAGCCATGTTGGTGTCCTATATATTAGGACAAGTACTAAGGGTATACTGTGTAGCCATGTCTGGTCTCCTATATATTAGTATAAGTACTAAGGGTGCACTGTGTAGCCATGTCTAGTCCCCTATATATTAGGACAAGTACTAAGGGTGCACTGCGTAGCCATGTCTGGTCTCCTATATATTAGGACAAGTACTAACTGTGCCCTGTGTAGCCATGTCTTTGTCCCCTGCATATTAGGACAAGTACTAAGGGTGCACTGTGTAGCCATGTCTTTGTTCCCCTGCATATTAGAACAAGTACTAAGGGTGCACTGTGTAGCCATGTCTGGGTCCCCTATATATTAGGACAAGTACTAAGGGTGCACTGTGTACCCATATCTGGTCTCCTATATATTAGGACAAGTACTAAGGGTGCACTGTGTACCCATATCTGGTCTCCTATATATTAGGACAAGTACTAAGGGTGCACGGTGTACCCATATCTGGTCTCCTATATATTAGGACAAATACTAAGGGTGCACTGTGTAGCCATGTCTGGGTCCCCTATATATTAGGACAAGTACCAAGGGTGCACTGTGTACCCATATCTGGTCTCCTATATATTAGGACAAGTACTAAGGGTGCACTGTGTAGTCATGTCTGGTTTCCTGTATATTAGGATAAGTACTAAGGGTGCACTGTGTAGTCATATCTGGGTCCCTATATATTAGGACAAGTACTAAGGGTGCACTGTGTAGCCATGTCTGGGTCCCTATATATTAGGACAAGAACTAAGGGTGCACTGTGTAGCCATGTCTTTGTTCCCCTGCATATTAGGACAAGTACTAAGGCTGTACTGTGTAGTCATGTCTGGGTCCCCTATATATTAGGACAAGTACTAAGGGTGCACTGTGTAGCCATGTCTGGGCCCCTATATATTAGGACAAGTACTAAGGGTGCCCTGTGTAGCCATATCTAGTGTCCTATATATTAGGACAAGTACTAAGGGTGCACTGTGTAGCGATATATGGTCTCCTATATATTAGGACAAGTACTAAGGGTGCACTGTGTAGCCATGTCTTTGTTCCCCTGCATATTAGGACAAGTACTAAGGGTGCACTGTGTAGCCATGTCTGTGCCCCTTATGTATTAGAACAAGTACTAAGGGTGCACTGTGTAGCCATGTCTGGGTCCCCTATATATTAGGACAAGTACTAAGGGTGCACTGTGTAGCCATGTCTGGGCCCCCTGTATATTAGGACAAGTACTAAGGGTGCACTGTAGTCATGTCTGGGTCTACTATATATTAGGACAAGTACTAAGGGTGCACTGTGTAGCCATAACTGGTCTCCTGTATATTAGGATAAGTACTAAGGGTGCACTGTGTAGCCATGTCTGGTCTCCTATATATTAGGACAAGTACTAAGGGTGCACTGTGTAGCCATATTGGGTCTCCTATATATTAGGACAAGTACTAAGTCTGTACTGTGTAGGCATGTCTGCGCGCCTCATGTATTAGAACAAGTACTAAGGGTGCACTGTGTAGCCATGTCTGGGCCCCCTGTATATTAGGACAAGTACTAAGGGTGCACTGTGTAGCCATGTCTGGGTCCCCTATATATTAGGACAAGTACTAAGGGTGCACTGTGTACCCATATCTGGTCTCCTATATATTAGGACAAGTACCAAGGGTGCACTGTGTAGCCATATTGGGTCCCCTGTGTATTAGGACAAGCATTAGGGTGCACTGTGTAGTCATGTCAGGGTCTCCTGTATATTAGGACAAGTACTAAGGGTGCCCTGTGTAGCCATGTCTGGTCCCCTATATATTAGGACAAGTACTAAGGGTGCACTGTGTAGCCATATTGGGTCTCCTATATATTAGGACAAGTACAACGCGTGCACTGTGTAGCCATGTTGGTGTCCTATATATTAGGACAAGTACTAAGGGTATACTGTGTAGCCATGTCTGGTCTCCTATATATTAGTATAAGTACTAAGGGTGCACTGTGTAGCCATGTCTAGTCCCCTATATATTAGGACAAGTACTAAGGGTGCACTGCGTAGCCATGTCTGGTCTCCTATATATTAGGACAAGTACTAACTGTGCCCTGTGTAGCCATGTCTTTGTCCCCTGCATATTAGGACAAGTACTAAGGGTGCACTGTGTAGCCATGTCTTTGTTCCCCTGCATATTAGAACAAGTACTAAGGGTGCACTGTGTAGCCATGTCTGGGTCCCCTATATATTAGGACAAGTACTAAGGGTGCACTGTGTACCCATATCTGGTCTCCTATATATTAGGACAAGTACTAAGGGTGCACTGTGTACCCATATCTGGTCTCCTATATATTAGGACAAGTACTAAGGGTGCACGGTGTACCCATATCTGGTCTCCTATATATTAGGACAAATACTAAGGGTGCACTGTGTAGCCATGTCTGGGTCCCCTATATATTAGGACAAGTACCAAGGGTGCACTGTGTACCCATATCTGGTCTCCTATATATTAGGACAAGTACTAAGGGTGCACTGTGTAGTCATGTCTGGTTTCCTGTATATTAGGATAAGTACTAAGGGTGCACTGTGTAGTCATATCTGGGTCCCTATATATTAGGACAAGTACTAAGGGTGCACTGTGTAGCCATGTCTGGGTCCCTATATATTAGGACAAGTACTAAGGGTGCACTGTGTAGCCATGTCTTTGTTCCCCTGCATATTAGGACAAGTACTAAGGCTGTACTGTGTAGTCATGTCTGGGTCCCCTATATATTAGGACAAGTACTAAGGGTGCACTGTGTAGTCATGTCTGGGTCCCTATATATTAGGACAAGTACTAAGGGTGCACTGTGTAGCCATGTCTTGGGCCCCTTATGTATTAGGACAAGTACTAAGGGTGCACTGTGTAGTCATGTCTGGGTTCCCTATATATTAGGACAAGTACTAAGGGTGCACTGTGTAGTCATGTCTGGGTTCCCTATATATTAGGACAAGTACTAAGGGTGCACTGTGTAGTCATGTCTGGGTCCCTATATATTAGGACAAGTACTAAGGGTGCACTGTGTAGTCATGTCTGGGTCCCTATATATTAGGACAAGTACTAAGGGTGCACTGTGTAGTCATGTCTGGGTTCCCTATATATTAGGACAAGTACTAAGGGTGCACTGTGTAGTCATGTCTGGGTTCCCTATATATTAGGACAAGTACTAAGGGTGCACTGTGTAGTCATGTCTGGGTCCCTATATATTAGGACAAGTACTAAGGGTGCACTGTGTAGTCATGTCTGGGTCCCTATATATTAGGACAAGTACTAAGGGTGCACTGTGTAGCCATGTCTTGGGCCCCTTATGTATTAGGACAAGTACTAAGGGTGCACTGTGTAGCCATGTGTAGGTCCCCTATATATTAGGACAAGTACTAAGGCTGCACTGTGTAGTCATGTCTGGGTCTCCTGTATATTAGGACAAGTACTAAGGGTGCACTGTGTAGCCATATCTGGTCTCCTATATATTAGGACAAGTACCAAGGGTGCACTGTGTACCCATATCTGATCTCCTATATATTAAGACAAGTACTAAGGGTGCACTGTGTAGTCATGTCTGGTCTCCTGTATATTGGGATAAGTACTAAGGGTGCACTGTGTAGTCATGTCTGGGTCCCTATATATTAGGACAAGTACTAAGGGTGCACTGTGTAGCCATGTCTGGGTCCCTACATATTAGGACAAGTACTAAGGGTGCACTGTGTAGTCATGTCTGGCTCCCCTGTATATTAGGATTAGTACTAAGCGTGCACTGTGTAGTCATCTATGGGTCCCTATATATTAGGACAAGTACTAAGGGTGCACTGTGTAGTCATGTCTGGGTCCCTATATATTAGGACAAGTTCTAAGGGTGCACTGTGTAGTCATGTCTGGGTCCCTATATATTAGGACAAGTACTAAGGGTGCACTGTGTAGTCATGTCTGGTCTCCTGTATATTAGGATAAGTACTAAGCGTGCAATGTGTAGCCATGTCTGGGTCCCTATATACTAGGACAAGTTCTATGGGTGCACTGTGTAGTCATGTCTGGGTCCCTATATCTTAGGACAAGTACTAAGGGTGCACTGTGTAGCCATGTCTTGGGCCCCTTATGTATTAGGACAAGTACTAAGGGTGCACTGTGTAGTCATGTCTGGGTTCCCTATATATTAGGACAAGTACTAAGGGTGCACTGTGTAGTCATGTCTGGGTTCCCTATATATTAGGACAAGTACTAAGGGTGCACTGTGTAGTCATGTCTGGGTCTCCTGTATATTAGGACAAGTACTAAGGGTGCACTATGTAGCCATGTCTGAGTCCCTATATATTAGAACAAGTACTAACTGTGCCCTGTGGAGCCATGTCTGGTCTCCTATATATTAGGACAAGTACTAAGGGTGCCCTGTGTAGCCACGTCTTGGTCCCCTGCATATTAGGGCAAGTACTAAGGGTGCACTGTGTAGCCATGTCTGGGTCCCCATATATATTAGGTCAAGCACTAAGGGTGCACTGTGTAGCCATGTCTGAGTCCCTATATATTAGGACAAGTACTAAGGGTGCCCTGTGTAGCCACGTCTTGGTCCCCTGCATATTAGGACAAGTACTAAGGGTGCACTGTGTAGCCATATCCGGTCTCCTATATATTAGGACAAGTACTAAGGGTGCACTGTGTAGCCATATCTGGTCTCCTATATATTAGGACAAGTACTAAGGGTGCACTGTGTAGCCATATCTAGTCTCCTATGTATTAGGACAAGTACTAAGGCTGCACTGTGTAGCCATATCTGGTCTCCTATATATTAGGACAAGTACTAAGGGTGCACTGTGTAGCCATGTCTTTGTTCCCCTGCATATTAGGACAAGTACTAAGGGTGCACTGTGTAGCCATGTCTGTGCCCCTTATGTATTAGAACAAGTACTAAGGGTGCACTGTGTAGCCATGTCTGGGTCCCCTATATATTAGGACAAGTACTAAGGGTGCACTGTGTAGCCATGTCTGGGCCCCCTGTATATTAGGACAAGTACTAAGGGTGCACTGTAGTCATGTCTGGGTCTACTATATATTAGGACAAGTACTAAGGGTGCACTGTGTAGCCATAACTGGTCTACTGTATATTAGGACAAGTACTAAGGGTGCACTGTGTAGCCTTGTCTGGTCTCCTGTATATTAGGATAAGTACTAAGCGTGCACTGTGTAGCCATGTCTGGGTCCCCTATATATTAGGACAAGTACTAAGGGTGCACTGTGTAGTCATGTCTGGGTCTCCCTTATATTAGGACAAGTACTAAGGGTGCACTGTGTAGCCATGTCTGGGTCACTATATATTAGGACAAGTACTAAGGGTGCCCTGTATAGTCAAGTCTGGGTCCTTTGTATATTAGGACAAGTACTAAGGGTGCACTGTGTAGCCAAGTCTGGGCCCCCTGTATATTAGGACAAGTACTAAGGGTGCCCTGTGTAGCCATGTCTGGTCTCCTATATATTAGGACAAGTACTAAGGGTGCACTGTGTAGTCATGTCTGGGTCCCCATATATATTACGACAAGTACTAAGGGTGCACTGTGTAGTCATGTCTGGGTCCCCATATATATTACGACAAGTACTAAGGGTGCACTGTGTAGTCATGTCTGGGTCTCCTGTATATTAGGACAAGTGCTAAGGGTGCACTGTGTAGCCATGTCTGGGTCCCCTATATATTAGGACAAGTACTAAGGTTGCACTGTGTAGTCATGTCTGGGTCTCCCATATATTAGGATAAGTACTAAGGGTGCACTGTGTAGCCATGTCTGGCCCCCTATATATTAGGACAAGTACTAAGGGTGCACTGTGTAGCCATGTCTTGGTCCCCTGCATATTAGGACAATTACTAAGGGTGCACTGTGTAGCCATGTCTGGGCCCTCTGTATATTAGGACAAGTACTAAGGCTGCACTGTGTAGCCATGTCTGGGCCCTCTGTATATTAGGACAAGTACTAAGGGTGCACTGTGTAGCCATGACTTGGTCCCCTGCATATTAGGACAAGTACTAAGGGTGCCCTGTGTAGTCATGTCTGGTCACTATATATTAGGACAAGTACTAAGGGTGCACTGTGTAGTCATGTCTGGTCTCCTATATATTAGGACAAGTACTAAGGGTGCACTGTGTAGCCATGACTTGGTCCCCTGCATATTAGGACAAGTACTAAGGGTGCCCTGTGTAGTCATGTCTGGTCACTATATATTAGGACAAGTACTAAGGGTGCACTGTGTAGCCATGTCTGGTCTCCTATATATTAGGACAAGTACTAAGGGTGCACTGTGTAGCCATGTCTTGGTCCTCTGCATATTAGGACAAGTACTAAGGGTGCACTGTGTAGCCATGTCTGGGCCCTCTGTATATTAGGACAAGTACTAAGGGTGCACTGTGTAGTCATGTCTGAGTTCCTGTATATTAGGGCAAGTACTAAGGGTGTACTGTGTAACCATGTCTTGGTCCTCTGTATATTAGGACAAGTACTAAGTGTGCACTGTGTAGCAATGTCTTGGCCGCCTGTATATTAGGACAAGTACTAAGGGTGCACTGTGTAGCCATGTCTGGATCCCTGTATATTAGGACAAGTACTAAGGGTGCACTGTGTAGCCATGTCTGGGCCCTCTGTATATTAGGTCAAGTACTAAGGGTGCACAGTGTAGCCATGTCTGCGTCCCTTATGTATTAGCACAAGTACTAAGGGTGCACTGTGCAGCCATGTCTGGGTCTCCTGTATATTAGGACAAGTATTAAGGGAGCACTGTGTAGCCATATCTGGTCTCCTGTATATTAGGATAAGTACTAAGCGTGCACTGTGTAGCCATGTCTGGGCCCTCTGTATATTAGGACAATTACTAAGGGTGCACTGTGTAGTCATGTCTGAGTCCCTGTATATTACGGCAAGTACTAAGGGTGCACTGTGTAGTCATGTCTGGTCTCCTATATATTAGGACAAGTACTAAGGGTGCACTGTGTAGTCATGTCTGGTCTCCTATATATTAGGACAAGTACTAAGGGTGCACTGTGTAGCCATATCTGGTCTCCTATATATTAGGACAAGTACTAAGGGTGCACTGTGTAGCCATGTCTGGGCCTTCTGTATATTAGGACAAGTACTAAGGGTGCACTGTGTAGTCATGTCTGAGTCTCTGTACATTAGGGCAAGTACTAAGGGTGCACTGTGTAACCATGTCTGGGCCCTCTGTATATTAGGACAAGTACTAAGGGTGCACTGTGTAGCCATGTCTGGGTCCCTGTATATTAGGACAAGTACTAAGGGTGCACTGTGTAGCCATATCTGGGTCCCTGTATATTAGGACAAGTACTAAGGGTGCACTGTGTAGCCATATCTGGGTCCCTGTATATTAGGACAAGTACTAAGGGTGCACTGTGTAGCCATATCTGGGTCCCTGTATATTAGGACAAGTACTAAGGGTGCACTGTGTAGCCATATCTGGGTCCCTGTATATTAGGACAAGTACTAAGGGTGCACTGTGTAGCCATATCTGGGTCCCTGTATATTAGGACAAGTACTAAGGGTGCACTGTGTAGCCATATCTGGGTCCCCTGCAAGGATAGTTGCGGTGGAGCGGACAGCAACTGTTAGGTGATGTATTGATTTTTATGCAGCCAGGGCTTATGTTTGGGGTAGGGCCTATATTTCAAGCTCCCGAAAATCGTAGAAAAGAGCGCTGTAAAGTTGTGTGACTTTGTACCGCCACTTGCCACTTTGTGGCAACACAAAATCATGATATTGCTGTGAGAAAATGCAGTGATATTGCACAGAGCACAGATGCCATACCGCTGCGACTTTCTTGTGGCAATATTGCTGTCGTCCGTGTGAAAGAGGCCAAATACTGATAGATATAAAGTTCTGCACATGGACAGAGGAAATACACGTCACCATTACACACTAAATGGGAAACCTGGACAAACATAACATGGAAAAGGAATTGGGGATTTTAGTTACCAGAAAGGCCCATTTACACGGCCCGCTGATCGCTCAAATGACATTTCGAGTAACAGCTTTGAGGGATCATTTTGCATAAAATATTAAAGGGGTTGTCCCGCGCCGAAACGTTTTTTTTTTTTTTTTTTTTTTAACCCCCTCCCCCGTTCGGCGCGAGACAACCCCGATGCAGGGGTTAAAAAAACAAACCGCTCAGCGCTTACCTGAATCCCGGCGGTCCGGCGTCTTCATACTCACCTGCTGAAGATGACCGCCGGGGTCCGCTCCCTCCGTGGACCGCAGCTCTTCTGTGCGGTCCATTGCCGATTCCAGCCTCCTGATTGGCTGGAATCGGCACGTGACGGGGCGGAGCTACACGGAGCCGGCATTCTGCACGAGCGGCTCCATTAAAGAGAGCAGAAGACCCGGACTGCGCAAGCGCGGCTAATTTGGCCATCGGAGGGCAAAAATTAGTCGGCTCCATGGGAACGAGGACGCTAGCAACGGAGCAGGTAAGTATAAAACTTTTTATAACTTCTGTATGGCTCATAATTAATGCACAATGTACATTACAAAGTGCATTAATATGGCCATACAGAAGTGTATAGACCCACTTGCTGCTGCGGGACAACCCCTTTAAGTAGCTACTCAGCCACTTAATAGCTTACTAGTGTGCAAATGAAGCCTTAGCTGAAAGCAATAATAGCCCGAAGGCTATGAACTGTATTCTCATCCTTTGTTCTCCAGCGGGAAACAATGCTATCAGCACTACCCGTGGAGAACTGCTGATAAGACTGAACAGCGATTTTTAGTTTGCCCTGAATGTAACGATCAGCTAGCAGTGCCCGAAAAGTGGATGATGGGCATGCATTTAGACGCAACGATTATTGCTAAAACGATCGCTTTTTAGCGTTTTTAGTGATTATCGCTCCGTGTAAATGGGCCTTAAGCTTAACTGGAGCAACCAGTGTCTGACAGCTGCAGCCAAAGCAAATAGGATCAAAGGGGTGCATAAAAATACATCTAGAGACACATGATGATAATATTGTTCCTCCTCTTTACAAGTCACTGGTCAGACCACACATGGAATATTGTATACAGCTTTGTGCACCAGTACTCAAGAAGGACGTATAAAGTTTAAGCGGGCATAAAGGCGGGCAACAAAAATAGTTATGAAAATTGGGGTTATTTAGCTTAGCAAAAAAGAGCACTGAGGGGCGACCTAATAACTATGTATACATATATCAGGGGATACAGAGATCTCTCCCATCATATATTTATACCCAGGACTGTGACTGTAACAAGGGGGCGCCCTCTACGTCCAGAGGAAAGAAGGTTTCTACACCGACATAGAAGGGGGTTCTTTTCTGTAAGAGCAGTGAGGCTATGGAACTCTCTGCCTGAGGGCTTAGTGATAGTGAACTTGATAAAAGAGTTTAAGAGGAGCCTGGACACCTTTCTTGAATAGTCACTAATTACTTCAGAAGGGTCGGTGATCCAGGGATTATTCTGATTGCCATATTAGAGTTGGGAAGGAATTTGTACCTCTAAAATTAGGAAAAATTACCTCATTGGATTTGTTTTGCCTTCCTGTGGATCAACATTACAGAAAAATAGGCTGGACTGGATGGGCACATGGTCTTTCTCAGCCCCACACGCTATGCTACAATGTTACCAGCACTTTATATATATGTATATGTTTGGAATACATTGGTGTCTTTTATCTTGTTCTGTATCTCACAGCCTTTTGCTCTTCAGTCTATATCAGTATATCTGCAGCTTATATTTCCTTCGTGATGTCACCTGCCTGGAGCTAAAAACATAAGAGCGAGAATCAATGGGCAGAAAACGTCCCCCAGCTGAGTGTCAATCAAGTGTTGCTGTTATTTAGGATCTCTTCAAACCCATTTGAATAGGAACATTTACAATGTTTGTTCTTATATTCGCCCCTCTATGTCTTCATTGTGGGCGCAGATTGTCTGTAATGAAGCCCCAGGTTGGCTCTGTAGTCAATAAGGTAATCCTCCTGCTCTTGGTAGATCCCCATTGTCTTTGCAGTGTACCATATATTAAGTGTAAAGTATCTGGAAACCCCCAACAAGATGCTGTTGATGGATCCTGTGAGGTTATTTTGTGGCTCTGAGAGCAGGATGATGTTCTGATGGGCCTAAAACTACATCTGTCTTTAATCAGCTGGTAGTGATGGCAGCGGTCAGGATTTTACCATATTCTCTATGGCCATGTCATGGGGAGCGAGGGATCTGGAGACCCCGAACGTGTGTGCGCCAATTACAAGGAGAACCATGGAGGCACCTTGTAGAGAGATATTATCATTAATCACCATCTCTATACAAGAGACCCGGCCTGTGGTTAATCTATCATCAGGTCATATGGGGGAAAATGGGGACATATTGGGAAATCTGCCAAACAATGACACAACCGCAACGTGGATTATTACAGATGCTCATTTATATGTGAAGGTTAATATGGTGGATGGATTCAAAATCTTATAATATAAGATTATATTCACGAAATAATAGTATCTGGCAGTAAGAAAGAAGAATAAACTGTAAGAATGTGAATGTTGCCCCCAAATATCACCCCGCACCAAGTCCTGGACGGCTTCAGCACTCAGACATGACAAGTTCCCACTATAATAATAAAGATTGTCATTAGTCTGAGGAAAATGGTGAGAATATTCCTGTAAATGTCCTTCATCACATCTCAGTAACTGCGGACATACGATTTCAAACTTATCATGGTTGGCTGTGATTGGTCAGTTACTGATCACATGACTGCTGCCATGGTTACAGCCAGGGCAATTGTGTTGTCGCGGCAGTTGGCAGTTGAGAGTGTTGGAGACTGGCGATGGAGAAGGAGGCGATGTCTGCTGGACCAGAGCAGAGCGATTTTATGGAGGGAGAGGAGGAGATTCGGAGGAAGAAAGGAGTGAGAAGACCAAGACATGTCTTGGATTCTTCAGATGAGGCTTCAAGCAAGAGCCAGAGGAGGAAGAGGAGGAGGAAGTCATCGAGCTCAGCGAAGCCCATCGTTCCACCGACTGATTCGGTGAAGAAAGACCTCGTTGGGAAGAAGCAACCCAAGAAGAGGCATCTGGATTCTTCAGTGGGAGAAAAGGACCCACCTGTAAAGATACAGAAAGAAGACCCGGGAGGCTCAGGTACCGCTGGAGATCTGCGGAGCTGTAGGAGCGCATTCACACATGACAGATATTGGTGCAGATCGGCGGCAGATTTCATCTTTTCGGTTGAAGGGGTGAAGTCTGCTCAGGATCCGCATCAAAGTCCACGTTAGAATCCACACCAATGGTTTGTGTTTGGACACAGAATTTGATGTGGATTTTGGTGCAGATTTTCAGTAAGTCCGCTAAGTGTGAACGCAGCCTGAGGGTCCCACACTGTACCGCCATGTCTGGTAATTCATGGGCGTTGTCTGCCGGAGAGGAAGAGGCAGGAAAGTGATCCAAATGTTCCATTGTATCACACTGTATTTATGTACATTGTATGATGTTCCTGCGGTTATGGATGAGCTGCTGAAATGGACCGTTTTCTGGTTCGCCGTCTTCTTACAATTCATGTTTTTTGTATTCTGGGGGGAAAATGATGGAAATGTTACATTGTATCAAACTGTATTTCTGTACATTGTATAATGTGAAATGTCAGATATTACTGTGATAAGGGCTCCTGCACACGTGTGACGTATAAACGCTCGCAGGGAGATGGCGTGATTGCGCTGTGTATGGAGCGCTATTACGTTTTCACGTGAACCTTTCCGCGCTGCTTACTGTACTTTTTTTGTGCTGCTGAGGTTGTTTATACCTGTTTTAGAACTGGCTGAGCAGCCTAAATAATCACCAGTGTTATCAATTAATACTGCAAAATCGCGCCGTTATGGTGGCTTGGGTGGTCAAATGTGAGCGAAAATAGAGCATGTTGCATATTTTTTTGCCCAACGGAAATACGGGTGCAAAAATGGTAAATTTTGCATTTGCTAAATCGCCCGTGTGCAGGAGCCCTTATAGATGAGCTGCTGGAATGTACCGTTTTCTGGTTCGTCTTACAATTCATGTGTTTTGTATTCTGGGGAGAAAAGACACAAATGTTCCATTGTATGATGTTGTATTTATGTATATTGTGACATGTCAGATGTTACTGCTGTTTAGGCCGGATTCACACGCCCGTATTTGTGCAGCATATTGCGCCCGCAGTGAACAGAACCCATTCATTTTATCGGGACAATCAAATGTAGTTTTTCAGCTTACACCCAAAAATATGCCCTTTTTTCTGCAGATTTGAGCCCATCGATGCACTTGTGTAAATGCGCTGTGAATACTCAGGAGACCTACATTTTTGCAAAGCGTTAAGGCATAAAATCAATGAGATTGTCTGACTTTATATTTTTGACTGCAGATGTAACATGTATGTGTGCATTTAAAAAAAACCGCCTGGCCGGCCAAAATACGTTTACACTGGCAGATTTGGGCCGGCCAGGCTTTCTTTTTAAAAAAAAAAACAACATTTGCTGCTGAAATGTACACTTTTCTGGTTACTCATCTTCTCCCATGTTTAGATGATCTGCTCTTCGGGGGCGTTCACACATCGCTGATTTGCTGCAGATTTTGGCGCAGATCTGCCGGAGCAGTCACCCATGCAATTTGTATTTAAATGAAAGGATGAAATCTGCTGCAGATCTGCATGAAAATCTGACAAAATCAGGCCAAAAATTGTGACTGAACCTTTAGGAAGTGAGTAGATTCAGCAATTGTTCCTCAGCGGAGGTGATCACAGCGCTATGGCTGCCCCCCACTGTGTAAGGGCTCCTACCCACTAGGGTTTCTTTAACGCTGCGATATCGCTGTGCTTTTTTAACGCAATTGTCAATGGGACTTTCTAATGTTAGAAACACATCGCACAAAAATCATAAAGCACAAACCTGCGATGAGTTTATAACATTAGAAATCCCATTGACAATTGTGTTAAAAAAAGCGCAGCGTTAAAAAAATGCAAATGGGTAGGAGCCCTGACAATACCAAAATGGGGTGTTTTTGAAACAAAAATTGTGGTAGTTTTCCTGTGGGCAGCATGGGGGCTCAGTTGCCTTTCAGTACGGGGGTATCTGGGTTCAAATCTGGGTTCATTCTCCAGTGTGAATATAGATTGTGAGCCCCCAGGGGACAAAGCCCAATGTAATGCTAAACTGTGTACAGCGCTGTGGAATATGTATGTGCTATATATGTCAGTGCAATAAACAATAATGTACCCTGGTGGGTGATCTGCTGTCTATTAATGCCCTTACTATATATATGTTAGTAATGTATGTTATATAAAGAATGCCTCAGAATGCCACAGGAGGAGATCTCTGCCAGCCAGAAGCTGCGATAGATTCTCGCTATAATTTACGCCACTTTCTGGTCTTAAATGCAGCGAATCTGAGGGGTCCGCACCGCTGAGCCCCCGGCACGTTGGCTGGTTACATGGTTGGGCTCCTCAATAGACACATTAGACACACGTACGAGGGCCAACGCACCAAATAGGTCTTAGTTCACCCGCGCAAGTGACTATACGACAGCCAGATGAAACAGATGTAGACCTAAGGGACATATATGAGTATACTGATATCACTCCAGCCTCAGTCACAGAGCAAACACTATAAATACTGACTCATATTCTATTGGATCTGAGGGGAAAAAGAGAAATAATGTTTGTGTTATTACTGAGAGAAGAATGAAAGAAAACCATAAAGAACAAACTACTACTAAGTGTAATCAGAGCCATGTATAGGGGTGCAGAATATATATACAATGGGCTGTACTGCCTACAGCGACCCTCCGGTCCTGGACAAACAGAGGTGGCCCCACTTCTCTGACCACCTGATACACGCTGTGCATTAGTATACATCATTAGTCGTAGACTCTACATGCTGATGGGACCGGCCAGGACTGCTCACAGATCCCTCTTCATCCCTACAGAGGTATATTGTTGGCCAGTCCCCGGTATCTCGGCTGGTGGGCAGTATATATAGCACTTGTATGTTATTGTGCTATGTGGGGCATGGACTGTGTATTTATCATCGCTTGCACACGATTTGATATTTTGCTGCTTTTTGATGGTATTTATTGATTTTTATTGAATTTTATGTCTCGTTGGGAGTTTGTTTTTAATCAGAGTTGTTTATTAATAAAGTTGATATTTGTGGAGCGTGTAGATGTCATACTGTGTTCATTACATACCTCTACAGTGATGCTACCCTCACACGGGATAGATAATACAGACACCACTTACACACCGGACACCTACCACTTACACGCCGGACACCTACTACTTACACACCGGACACCTACTACTTACACACCGGACATCTACTACTTACACACCGGATATCTACCACTTACACACTGCACATCTACCACTTACATACTGGATATCTACCACTTACACGCCGGACACCTACTACTTACACACCGGACATCTACTACTTACACACCGGACATCTACTACTTACACACCGGATATCTACCACTTACACACTGCACATCTACCACTTACACACTGGACATCTACCACTTACATACTGGATATCTACCACTTACACACCGGACACCTACCACTTACACGCCGGACACCTACTACTTACACACCGGACATCTAGCACTTACACACCGGATATCTACCACTTACACACTGCACATCTAGCACTTACACACCGGACATCTACCACTTACACACTGCACATCTACCACTTACACACTGGACATCTACCACTTACATACTGGATATCTACCACTTACACACCGGACACCTACCACTTACACACCGGACATCTACCACTTACACACCAGACATCTACCACTTACACACCGGACATCTAGCACTTACATACTGGACACCTACCAATTACACACCAGACACCTACCACTTACACTCCGGACATCTACCACTTACACACCGGACATCTAGCACTTACACACCGGATATCTACCACTTACACACTGCACATCTACCACTTACACACCGGACATCTAGCACTTACACACCGGACATCTACCACTTACACACTGCACATCTACCACTTACACACTGGACATCTACCACTTACATACTGGATATCTACCACTTACACACCGGACACCTACCACTTACACACCGGACATCTACCACTTACACACCGGACATCTAGCACTTACATACTGGACACCTACCAATTACACACCAGACACCTACCACTTACACACCGGACATCTACCACTTACACGCCGGACATCTAGCACTTACATACTGGACACCTACCACTTACACACCGGACATCTACCACTGATTTATTTGTCAATTAACAACCACAAACTTGTCAGAGATACCACTTACTCACTTGATAAATACCACTTACACACCAGACACTGATACTACTCACACACTGCACACTTACCACGTATGACCCCTCCATCGTCCCCAGTGCATACTGTGGGAGTCATGGACTGGGGAATCTGGAAACAAGCCAAATTCTTTCTTTAATTACTTAATTTTTTGTTATTACACATCTATGAGGCCTCGGTCAGACGACCGCTTTTTGCAGCGATTCGCGGATGCGCATGCGATCTGCGCATATATAGAAACATTGCTTCGCAATGGGGTCGGTGACATGGCCGCTTTTTATTCGGATGTCCGATAAATTATAGGACATGAGGAATCGCAGATCGCGCCTATCTGCGTTCTGCGATTCCTTGTGTTCTATATATGCGCTCAATGGGGCCGGCAGCAGCAGCGCTGACCCCATTGAGAACATATACTACAAAGATCATTCTCCTCTGCCACAGCTGTAACAGCTGTGGCAGAGAAGAACGATGTTCGCCCATTGAATTCAATGGAGCCGGCAATACAGCCGACTACATTGAAAGCAATGGACTGCCGGCGAGCGCGGCATGAATTTTCGGGAAAGGCTTAAAAATATAAGCCCTTGCCTGAAAACCATCCAAAAATGTGTAAAAAAAAAAATACTCATCTTGTCCCTGCAGCCGGAGTTCAGCCGCGGCCGGCTGGCAGTTCTCCTGAACTGCTCTGTGTAGTATTCAGCAGGCTGGGATTTAAAATCCCTGCCTGCTGAATGGGCTGCCTCTGATTGGTCACAGCCCTCACCAGTCAGAGGCAACTCTCACTCACCCATTCATGAATTCATGAATGGATGAGTGAGTGCTGCCTCTGACTGGCTCAGCGCAAGGACCAATCAGGGGCAGCTCTCAGCTATTGAATGACAGCTGAGAGCTGCCCCTGATTTGTCCTTGTGCTGAGCCAATCAGAGGCAGCACTCACTCACCCATTCATGAATTCATGATTGGGTGAGTGAGAGCTGCCTCTGATTGGTGAGGGCTGTGACCAATCAGAGGCAGCCCATTCAGCAGGCGGGGATTTAAAATCCCCGCCTGCTGAATAATACACAGAGCAGTTCAGGAGAACTGCCGGCCGGCCGCAGCTGAACTCCGGCTACAGGGACAAGGTGAGTATATATATATTTTTTATTTTTACACATTTTTGGATGGTTTTCAGGGAATGGCTTATATGTTTAGGCCCTTCCTGAAAATTCATCCTGCGCTCGCCAGCAGCCCATTGTTTTCAATGGAGTCGGCTGTATTGCCGGCTCCATTGAATTTCAATGGGCGGACAGCGCTCCTTTGATCGGGCCCGTTTCGCCGGAAACACTGCTAGCTGCAGATTTTTCGGCGAATCGTCGGCCCCGGTCATGCGATTTGCGGATGCGCATCCGTCATGCGATCCGCAAATCGCGGCAAAAAACGGTCATCTGACCGAGGCCTAAAGGGGATGTTTGGGAATACAACCAAATTGAGGCCATCTGTGCTGCCTGTGGTAACACCTCCTAGGACAGGAGAATGTACTGTTACCATGTTTGGTAGTTTAAATCGCCTTAGTTGCCATTCTGCCAGACCCCTCCTCCTAACTCAGGGGTCATTTAAAGCCCCTTGTGTATGCAAAAAAATACACAATACAGTTCACCTGAAACAGTGAATCCTACAGAGCGGTTAGGAAGCATCAGCTGCAGGCTGGATTCTTGTGCATCCAACTGAATAGTGGCCACATCAACACATCATAAAAAGCACTTTGTGAAACTTTTCCACAATTAACTGCTGAGCAATAAAATTGGCAACACTGACCCTCCCATTGTGTGTCTGAGTCAAATCTAGCCAAGACTGTTATATTCCTAGGTATATTATTATATATATTATATCCAGGGAAGAGTTACCAAGATGGTGAGCAGTCTGCAAATCATGTCCTATGAGGAATGATCAAAGGATCTGGGAATGTTTAGGCTGAGAGGAGACTTAATAGCGGTCTACAAATATCTGAAGGGCTGTCACAGTGCAGAGGGATAAGCCCTATTCTCATCTGTACAAGGAAAGACTAGAAGCAATGGGATGAAACTGAAAGGGAGGAGACACAAATTAGATATTAGACAGTGAGGGTGATCAATGAGTGGAACAGGTTACCACGGCAGGTGGTGAGTTCTCCTCAAATGGAAGTGTTCAAACAAAGGCTGGAAAAACATCTGTCTGGGGTGATTTAGTGATCCTGCACTGAGAAGGGGGTTGGACCCGATGACCCTGGAGGTCCCTTCCAACTCTACCATTCTATGACCCCTTCTTATTTGGAAAACCTAAGCTAATTCAATATGTTGGATGTCAAAATGGCCTCCTAAAACATCTCCTCCACCAAGAAATGCAGCCACCTCCCCAATTAATACTTTTACACATCGGAAGTAAATTATCTCATTATTATACCAGTTAAACGTGTGTGTCCAGACATTTGCCTCAGCTGTATTGTTGTACCTAAGTGCTGTATACTTTATACCAAAAATCCAATGGAACCCAAGAGTAAGCAGGACAATCTTTCCATAAGAGAAGGTTTTCCTGCTGTCTTATGGGGTCTGATGTGTTATTTATTTATTTTTTACACAATATATACAGTTACTGATCACATAACTAGGCAAATAAGGCCCAAATTAGTAAAATATGCATCTAAAGCCTAAGTCACATGTCCATAATACAGATACAATACATACTGAGCCCCTTATAGGAGTGATAGTTAATACCTACAGACTATGTAAGATGTTATCTTCTGTATTAAAGTGGTTGTCCTTCTGCTCCCGTCACATGATGGCCAATTTTAACGTAGCAACTACAGTTCCCAGAGGGGCCTTGTATCTGACCGTCTGGCTGCAGGCACCTACCTCTATTATAACCTATAGCCTGTATATTCACTGTTATATTCACTATTAGGAGGACCAACTGGCTCAGGAAGCACCACATCTACAACCATCCAAGAACGACTACGATTCCATCATGTTCTTGGCCGGGGAGCCTACGGAGAAGTTGTGCTGGCAGAAGACATCGTTACCTGCCAGCAGTTTGCAGTGAAGGTGATCAGGAAGAGGGCCCTACTAGCAGAAGTGGAGCTGGCGGACGTGATGGTGGAGCACCGCGTGTTACAGATGACGTCAGGAAGTCCCTTCCTCATCCATGCAGAATTTGCATTTCAGACCAAGGTATAGTTGTTATCACACATCTCCAAGTATGTGCGATATCTCCAAGTATGTTATCGCACATCACTAGTATGTGCACCGTAGATGTGGACTTTGTAGTATAACTTCTAATTAACCAACCTTCTTACATGTCTCTTCTACATTACAGACGCATGTTCTACTAGGATTAGAGTTTCTAAGCTGCGGGGACCTGAATCAACTCCTACAGTCAAAGGGACGGCTCGATATCAACAGTTCCAGGTAAAGATTTAGGGTGGTTTTACACGGCACATATTTTGCCTATTAACAAGCAACAACTGACAAGATAGCATGTTGGTTGTTGCTCGTTAAGGTGGTCTAACATGAGCAGATCATTAGTATGGCACATTCCGCTGTTTACATGGGGAGATGTGCTGCTGGTGAGCCAACACTTTTATGCTCACATAAACGATCTGGTCAGCAGATGACAACCATTTGCTCACAATTGTCTGATCGCGAGCCTCCTCCTACATGGCTGATGATTAGTGATCCATCCAATAATCATACTTTAGCTACAGTTTAGGAAACAGTATTTTGTCGCTCCTCAGGATCTCACACCGACTACTTATTCTCTTTCTTACAGATTCTACGCTGCGGAAATGGTGTGCGGCATCCAACACCTCCACGCCAAGGGGATCATCCACAGAGACCTGAAGCCCGAAAACATCTTGGTGGCTGAGACAGGGCACCTGAAGATCACCGATTTCGGTCTCGCCCTGGACAACATGCTTGGAGGTCGAACAGCTACTGACTATGCTGGGACCGAAGACTATATTGCTCCTGAGGTGAGAGGAATAGAATCTTCTTACCAGTTGTTGACATAAGTGTATTTATGTTCTTGGGTTGTGGATCATGGAGACAGTAGTCCGAGATGGAATAGAGGACTGCGGTCTCTACACAATGCTAGTCTAGAGCAGTGCACATATCCCATGTAATGCCTTTCTTTTAGGGCAGACGACTTATGTTATTAATGATGTAGAACTTATTTCCCAACTTACTAACTGTTGTCTGTTTATGGCAGATGGACGCCGGAGAGGAGTACAACGCCGCCGTAGACTGGTTTTCATTCGGAGTCATCATGAATCAAATGATCACCGGCGAGCGTAAGTATCATCACAAACTCTTTAATGAGTCCACCTCCGGAGCGAAGAACATCATAATGCAGGTAAGCATGTTACTAATTTTGTATGCTTTTATTGTCTTTACTAGTCAGATTCTTGTAATTGTAGTTAGTATTAAAAACTACATTTCTGATTTCAGCTCCTCAAGAAAAATCCAGCCAAGCGTCTAGGAGTCAATGGGAACATCCGTGGTCATCGGTTCTTCCAGCATGTAGAATGGGACTCTGTGGAAACCCTGAGGATGGCCCCACCGCACATCCCTGCCCCCACTAAGTCGGAATTCCATCAGCAATTCGACTTAGACACCATCGAAGCAGAAGAGGCCAAGCAATCCGAGCTGTCACCGGAAGACCAGGCCAAGTTCAGAGGGTTTTCATTCTCTAACATGAAGACCCTCTTAGACACCGGCTCTACAACCACCTGAGCAAGCGGCCCTCCTGAGCCCCTGCAACGCCATCACAAGGAAGGACGGCGAGGGACCCCTGAGGAGAGAGCCAGCAGTATCACCCAGCTGGCGGTAAGTACAGGCGCCACAACATCTGCGCCCCGTAGCCTCATTGACATGTGCTGTACCTAAAACCCTTTTTTTTCTTACCAGTAAATGGATTTCCCCGAACCAATGACAGCAGCAGCTGATGGTGCTGCCACGGGTACCAGGAAACACATTGGTGCGCGATGGCCGGCTATTAAGGGGTGGAAGGAGGCCGGATTTTTTTTTTTATCTTATGACATCTAAGCACATGTCTATGAATATTTCACATTTACTGGTAATTGCATTTCCTCACGCCCATAACAGTAATGTAATGAGCGATGGGGAAATGAGGTGAGTGTTGGCCGGCTATTAAGGGGTGGAGGAGGCCGGATTTTTTTTTTTTTTTTTACCCCTTGGTGACATCGACCATAAAAGTACAGGGGATGTGTGTGGGGTCTGTATGGAATGGACTTGGCTCCCAAGCTCACTCCATAAACTGAAGTGGCGCCACCTGTCTTTGACAATTCACACCTAGAAGCAACAGCTATGATCAGAAATAACTTCAATTATGGCTGTTGAGTATTTTAATGCAGCTGTCAATTCTTACAGTGGCATTTGAATAACCTAATCAGCATTTAAATGTTCCAAATGGCCTTCCCTGGGTTGTATAAGTGACTTAATGATCCCAAGTTCAAGCACCAATAGAGGCCTAAAAAAATAAGTGTAAAAAATTTTTGAAAAAAGTTAAAAAAAACCTTGTCCTATATTTCTAAAAAAAAAAGAAAAGTAATTTGCATTGCAGCCTGCGTAAAAGTCCGTTTAAAATATTGAATTATTTATCCCAGATGATGAACACCATTATGAAAAAAATACATAACACCAGATTTGTATTTTTTCATTACCCTGGCTCCAAGAAAAAATATGAAATATAAAGCGATCAAAAAGTTACACAACCACTAGTCATCCTGCAGAAATTGAGTCCACACATCCGCTGCATCAACAGTAAAATGAAAAAGTGATGGTGCCTTAAAATAGCAACAGAAACTATTTTTTTTTTATATATTTCAATTTTTAAAATTAGTATAACAAAAAAAAAATGTAGTTTGGAAATTGTGGTAAATGTGCTGACACACACAGAATAAAGTTTTTGTGTAATTTGTGCCACAGTGTGCACACCAAAAACAACAGGTCCAAAAATAAGCATAATTGCATTTTTTTTCATTTCAGCCCACTTAGAAATCTGTAAAAGTTTTTCTGCATATTTTATGGTATATTAAATTGTACCAGTGAAAAACACAACTCACCCCACAAAAAAGCACTCAGACAGCTAATCCCATGAAAAAACATCTTGCTATTTAGACCCCAAACATTAGACCACAATTTAACAATTATATCAGAACAATGTGGTGCGCTTCTGATAAAATCTAGCGCCCCCTGCAGCTTTTCCCTTATGCCTCCTTCAATGTTATGCCATCCCATAGTGAGAACTTAAAGGGATTAGCCCAGCAGGCCTAAAGAGAGGTTAGTGTAGTGTAGGTCCCATCTACAAGAGGTCGCCTTGACGTGGCAGATGGGCTCACATGTTTTGATCAAAATGTGTGCTAAGAACCTCACATCTTCATATGTCAGTAAATATAACAAGAATGCCATTTAAATTCAGATATTCAGTGCTTGCAGTAGTGTTGCAGCCACTTGTATTTGCTTGTATCGTTGCAGCCATGATGTATGGTGCGCTAACACATATGGCCTATAAAAGGCTCTCGGAGGCTCCTTGTATGTAGTGAGTAAAGGAAATAAAAAAAGAAGGGTGGAGCAAGACCCAGTGAGGGTGGTGGAATGTTTATGGAGTACAAAGAGCTTTCAATGATTGAGTATTTTTAATGGTGGAGGTGCTGCCAACCAGATGACGCTCCACCAGTGTGGGCGTGAGTGTAGCAAAAAAGGATGTGAAAAGAACTGGTATGGAGGCGCAACCCTCTAAGCTACTAGAAGATGTAGATCCAAGTCCAATGTGTGAAGGTGAAAGCACTTCTTTTTTATTATTTTTTCACAAATTAAAAACCAGCAATAGAATACGCATTTCGGGGAAGAACCCCTTCGTCAGTTCGGCTGGATAGGACAACAGGATGCCTGGGGGGGACACGACTCCAAAGATGTATTGGATGTGTCGGAGGTCCTGTGTGCAGGAAGGCAGGGGAGACGCAATCAAAGAGACTTGTCTCTGTTAAAAGCGTATGAGAAGGAATGCATTATTGGGATGCGAAATGGTCTTTTAGAGAAATTGCCCGCCACCTGGACCATTCTGACCAGACTGTTAGGAGATCTAGAGGTTCAGGTACAGCAAATGTGGATCAATATGCGGTAGACTACCATACAAAACCTGTATTCCTCCATGCCCGCCCGTATCTCATCTTGCAATCAGGCTAGAGGAGCCCAACAGGGACTAGAGCCTCCCCTCAAGGGGTCAGTTTTCTGCCATAAAAGCTCCTTTTGCTCTGATATTGTAATCCCTTATATCAACGTTACAATCACATAGAGAAAGTTTCATTTGATTCTGACAACTCCTTCTGGGAGGGGATCTTTTTTTTACAATGTCCCTTAGAAAGATTCTTCCATCGCTGCAGCAGTGCTCCCCAGGACTAAAGGACCTTCCCTGAATTGAATTGGTCAATCAACAAGGGAAGGGATAGCGGGCATCAGCTGCATGTTCAAGGTAATGTTCAAGTCACACATCTGACTCCCGCTATCCCCTACTTTGCTGCTGAGCATGGCTGAAGGCCCTTTATCTGGTAAAATTCATAGCTAGCGGTTAGCGTGACATGACTGTGCCACGGACTGTGGCATGACTATATTAAGAGGTGAGCGACTAGTCTCTTGACATCACAGCCATGTCACAGGCTGCCAGAAAACCTCTGCTGGGCCACTTGTGGCCAACGTGCCATATGTTGTGCAGGCCTGGTTTAGACACTGACTGCCCAATCTATCTCCAATAGGGCCTATCCACAGGTGATGCAAGTCTGATTGGTGGGGGTCTCATCACTGAAGACCCCTTGTGGTCTCCAGAATAAGAGTCTGAAAGGTCTGCCTGTTTAAGCCCTCTTCTGTCACTCTGGGCTCACTGCCTGCCTTCACCCCTCGGCAGAGTGAGGAGTAGATTGAATAGAGCAGTGTCGCTGCATGTGTGGAGCTGCTCCATTGTTCTTTAATGCAGACCGCTGAGTGCTTGTACTAGCTATTTTCATCATCGCCATTGAAATAAATGGAGCTGCACTGTGCATGTGCAACCACTGCTAAGATGCCATCTCCACGTCTCTGTAGAGGGTATAGAGAGCCCACAGTTAGGAAAATGGGGACACAGGACCCCAATTCTTGGGAATGATAGACCCTCACTGATTAGAGCTTCATCACCTATCCTGTCGATAGCCAATATAAGCCAACCCTGGTATATCCTCAGTAAAAAAAAAAAGAGATGCAAACTCATTTTAGAAGAATTGGATCCAAAAAATTGTCAATTAAGATAATAAATCTAATACTTTGCCCATGACACCACTTGCCCCTCCTCCCCATATGTGCTTCTCTTCTATCTGTTGTCCCTCACATGGCTCTTCTCCTGCTGTGCCACCATTTGTCTCCCCATGTTTCAACTTGGCCCTCCTCCCCATGTCTCCTTTACCCGCGGTACTACTTCTCCCCCGTGCCCCATCTTGCCCTGTGAAACCACTTGTCCCCACCCATACAATCCCATGTACCACCACTTGCCCCACCTCCTGTGCCCAATGTCCCTCTTTCTCCCTGTGCCACTTTTCCCCTGTAGGTCCTTTTCCCCCTGTTCAACCACTTGTTCCCCAGCCCATGCCCCTCAAATCAGTCAGTCAGATAAACTTTTGTGACCAGGTCTCCCCGAAGCCTCAGTTCATTGTGGCCAAACTAATGAGCACTTTCCTCCTATTAAGAGGTTAAACAGATGGCCGTGCTTGTGGAGCTTTTTGCGGACGTGAAACGTGATGAAGCAAAATCATTGATTTCCATGGTTTCATTTTGTCTAGCGTAATTCTCATGAGATATTACTACACGCCAGAAAAGATACAACTTGTCCTATCTTTCAGGTTTATTTTTTCTCTCAGGCCCAATGGCCTGGAATTCGAACAGTTAAAAAAAGTCTTTCCGCTGGTTCATGTTCTAACACGCTCTGTAGCGGCGAGTGTTTTTGCGCATGCGCCCGTCTGTTTAAGCCCTGGAAGAAGCTTTCCCCAGATGGCAGCGGACAGATGGAACAGTTCACCAGGAGTCGGAGGGCTGCAAGCTGGGGGGGGCTGAAATAATCAGAAGTGTAAGGCCGCCTTCACACGGGCGGAAATCCCGCGGCGGGATTTCCGCCACTGAAAGCTTGCATAGGAGAGCATTACAATACGCACTCCTATGCAGACGGCCGCGGTTTGGCCGCACAAAATCTCGCGCAGCAAACAAACCGCGGCATGTCCTATTTTTGTGCGGGGCTCGCAGAGCCTCGCACAGAAACCTCACTCACCCCGGCACATGAATGAACCGGGGCCGCCGGGCGCGGGCGTGTACGCGCTCGTCTCTGCAGACGCTCGGGTCGGGTCCTGCGGCGAGAATTCTCGCCGCCAGATCCGACCCGCTCGTCTGCAGGTGGCCTAAGGCTATGTGCAGACATCAAAGAGGAAATCTGCACCAAAACCTGCATGTGGATTTTAGTGTTTGTGTCCAACACATAATTCAGCTCTGGCATCGCAATGAATGAAATCTGGGGAAAATCCATCACGCTTTCACATTTGTTTTGAAAATCGGCTGCATGTCTGTTTTCTGCTGCAGATTTTCCCCGCTGTGATTCATTTACATTGCACTATGCATTGTTGCAGAACTTTGGTACCAAACTACTGCAACAGTTCTGCAGTGTGTGAACTCAACCTAAAAAGCAGCAGTCAGTAAGTCCGGGACATGGAGATGCTGTTGGTGTTTCCCCCGAAAATAAGATCTACATTGAAAATAAGCCCTACCCTGATTTTGCAGGATTTTTGGGGAGGGTCTAAATATAAGCCCTACTCCCAAAATAAGCCTTAGCTGCATTACATTAAAAAAGGAATACCTACCTAGCAGGCTCGGTCCGGGTCAACCATCTGCTGTCTGGAGCTCCGCCGTGCGTTCTGCAGTCCTCGTTCTCCCACTGAAGATCACTTTTTGGTTACAGGATTCATGAAAAAAACATCTCATCTCCAGAAAGCAATGGTTGTGATTGGCTGAGCAGTGCAAGAAGAACCAATCACAGCCATCGCATTGTGGAGGCAGGATTTATTAATTGGCCAATCAATGTCATGGCTCAGCTCATTGAAGCTCCAAACAGCAGTGGGAGGGACCTGCACCAAATCTCCTAGGTACGTTTAATAAGACATCCCCTGAAAATAAAACCTAGAGCCTCTTTTGGGGCAAAAATTAATATGACAGGGTCTTATTTTCGTAGAAACACGATAATATGTTGCTAATAACCATGTCAGACGGTCGCACAGCTAGTCCATAGTTACTCTGGTCTGTGTGGTTGGAGAGTGCCGTAAGCTAGTGAGTAGAAGATGAGGACCTGCAGGTAGAGAGCAAGGGATGAACTAAAAAATCTAGCGATCAATAGGGGGTAAGTAATAGTTCCTGGTCTCTGGATAAATATGACGACTTCCCAATATCACACAATACAAGGCATCTTTTACACGGAGCAACTATTACTCAGCTCATCACTCCGAAAAAGTCTCTGAAGTCTATGAACAGCAGTTGTTTATTTACCTTTACATAGAGGGATGATTGTTCATTAGTCGTTCGCCAAAATATTGTTTGTAGGGGGATCTCCATTCAAATTTGTTCATAATTCGTTCCAGTGCGACTTTACACCAGATGACTTTTGATCAATCAGCGACTATTTTTTAGTTGAGCGGAAGCAAAATGACGAGTGAGCAAATTGTTCTGCATCATCTTTCTGCCATGTTTAAGCAGGACGACTATCCAGTCGCTGTGACCCATACTGATCACAAGAATGGAGGGCCAAGATACCTGTAGGAGAGCTGCTGCCCCTTATAGTGTAGACACATTTCTGCTCTCCTCTATTGGCAGTGTTGGGTATTGCAGCTCAGCCCTATCGCCATCATTGGCTCCTTCATTCTTATGACTGGTGGTGATCTCCGCGGTCGGACCGGCACTGATCTCACATTGTGCTATTTTAGGGATACTTCAGTGATAGATGCCGATAAGAACATGGAGGAGATGATTCAGCATTATGAAGAGAATCGCGGGAAGATCCTTGCAGCTTGACAGAAGAACGGCGCCGTTACATTGTGCCTCATAATGCAAGAGGACATTTTAAAAAAGTAAAACGAAGAAGCGCGCCAATCCAAGAGCAGCCGCCATCTTTATGCAAGAGGAACTAAGTGGCTTCACTATATGGGAACAGATATGATATAAATCCAACTGCACCATTATGGGGGACCGAGAGCCGACTCACAAGGTGCTATCGGTGGACCAATGTTCCATCGCTTCCCATCAGTATCTGATGAGTCTAATAGAGGATATCATGTAAATAGTCATATTTATTCATCTCCGTTCACCTGTTATATTTCTTCCTTTTAGAGGGCCCATTTCCTTCTATTCCTTACACTGATGTTACTGCTGTCGTTTCTTCATGTTGGTTTACTGAATGTGGTAAATAAACTGGAAGTATTGTAAAGTACATGAGAGTTTTGTTCCCGCTGCATTCCCATGATGATTGGCTCACAGCAGGTTTGAACGTGATTTTTAAAAGGTGAGAAGAGTAAAGCCCGACTAAGGGCGGACACCCACTAGCGTTTTTTTCTCTCTTGCGCTGCGAGAGTGAGAGAAAACACTCGCCTTGCAGCGCAAGAAAAACGCTGGGATATCGCTAGTGTTTTCCATGGGGCCAGCGGCAGCAGCACTAGCCCCATTGAAAACATAGGGAGAAGACCGCCGACTTTTGCCACAGCTGTCACAGCTGTGGCAGAAGTCCAGCATGCTATCCCATTGCTTTCAATGGGGTTGGCACTGCTGCCAGCACCATTGAAAGCAGTGGTTTGTAGCAAGCCCCGCAGCATGATTTTCGGGGAACGGCTTGAAATATAAGCCCTTCCCTGAAAATCATCATTAGCTGGTTAAAAAAAAAACAAAAAAAAATTATTCACCTCTCTGCCGCTTAGGCACGTCCTCCGGCTGGCTCCCCTGCACTGCTGTCCAGCACTTTCAGCAGGCGGGAATTTAAAAATCCCGGCCTCCTGAAAGGGCTGTGCTGATTGGCTGAGCACTCAGCCAATTACAGCCAGCACTTAGCTAATCATGAATGCAGGAGTACAGATGATTCCAAGATGGCGGTAAGAGATACAGTGGGTGGGCTTGATGAGTATGAGGGGGATGCAGTGGGTGGTTTCACAATTTGGCTGAGATGCCAGTGCTGTGTATTGTGTAAAATGGAGCCATAGGAGTCAGAAACTGCTGCAGACCAGAAGGCAAGGATACAAACAACCAACCCAACGAATGGAGGACCCCCCAGCATCGTGGAACAGGCTCAAATTTGTAAAAAAAAAAAAAAAGGATGTGAAGGTATTCAAAGCCATACATGTAATATGAGGAAGGCAAGATTGATACCTTATTGTAGCATCAGGAAAACCCCTTAAATTACAGTCTGAGGAACTGCAGAACAGGAGTATTAATATGGGTCACCTATAAACTGTAACTATGAATGGTGGCAGATAGTTCAGTCAAATCTTCACACTTTTAAATGTCTTTTTTCCAATATTAGGGCCCCTCTTGTCCACTGCTAGTGGCTGGTATTGCACGTCACCCCTTACTTTTGAATAAGAAAGACCTCCAATACACACAGGCCGTGTTCAAGAGAGGGGCTGTTTTGTAAGACGACTTGAGGTCATAGTGCATCTATAGTCACCCATAGCTCTGTATACAATTTACAAAGACCCCGGAGCCATCCATATATATCCCACTTCTGTGCTCCATGCAGTCTTGCAGACATACAGAGAATCTTCAGCTGCGTACCCTCCTCCTCCTCGTCTTATTTACTTCAACACTAAGGTGATTTGTGGAGGACTCAGGGTGTTGCTGAATAAACCTAAATTATATCCTGTAGGGTTTGTAGTTTTCTTCTAGAGGGACTTTTCCCATCTGATACTTGGTTTTCCCATTTGCCAAGCGGCATCAGAGTTGTTCATCTCCCTGTTTGCCCGGAGCCCACTGGGTATGATCACACAGGAACTGGAAAGATGAAGAGGCTCTTTCATTAGTGCACAAAAAGCTACATAAACTTGGACTTCTCTACCAGCTTTTGGTCAGTAGCCTCGTCTCCACACTAGAACTATATGGGAGCAAACCAAAGGGGAAAAACAGCTAAAACCGTAATAAATACCAAAGTGTTCACCAAGGTGTATTTTAGGACCCTGCCTTATGGAAGCACTTATATCACAAACCAGGATGTTACTCTACTGGTACTGTAAGCCAGGGGTGCACAACATACCGCCCGCAGGCCACATGTGGCCCACAGTGCCATTCTGTGCCGCCCAAGCCGTCTGCACCCTGAAATATCTATGTGTGGCAGCTCATATGTAGTTTCCACATCAAGGTGAAGAGTGGGGGCACATAGCAGGGCAACAAGAATGGGCAAGTATGAAGGGTGAGGTGTGTAGCCATGTCTGGGCCCCTTATGTATTAGAACAAGTACTAAGGGTGCACTGTGTAGTCATGTGTGGGTGCCCTATATATTAGGACAAGTATTAAGGGTGCACTGTGTATTCATGTCTGGGTCCCCTATATATTAGGACAAGTACTAAGGGTGCACTGTGTAGTCATGTGTGGGTCTCCTATATATTATGATAAGTACTAAGGGTGCACTGTGTAGCCATGTCTGGGTGCCCTATATATTAGGACAAGTACTAAGGGTGCACTGTGTAGCCATGTCTGGGTCCCCTATATATTAGGACAAGTACTAAGGGTGCACTGTGTAGCCATGTCTGCGCCCCTTATGTATTAGAACAAGTACTAAGGGTGCACTGTGTAGCCACGTCTGGGTCCCTATGTATTAGGACAAGTACTAAGGGTGCACTGTGTAGCCATATCTGAGTCCCCCACATATATTACGACAAGTACTAAGGGTGCACTGTGTAGTCATGTCTGGGTCCCCTGTATATTAGGACAAGTACTAAGGGTGCACTGTGTAGCCATGTCTGAGTCCCTATATATTAGAACAAGTACTAACTGAGCCCTGTGCAGCCATGTCTGGGTCTCCTATATATTAGGAGAAGTACTAAGGGTGAACTGTGTAGTCATGTCTGGGTCTCCTGCATATTAGGACAAGTACTAAGGGTGCACTGTGTAGCCATATTGGGTCTCCTATATATTAGGACAAGTACTAAGGGTGCACTGTGTAGCCATGTCTGGGCCCCTATATATTAGGACAAGTACTAAGGGTGCACTGTGTGGCCATGTCTTGGTCCCCTATATATTAGGACAAGTACTAAGGGTGAACTGTGTAGACATGTCTGGGTCCCCTATATATTAGGACAAGTACTAAGGGTGCACAGTGTACCCATATCTGGTCTCCTATATATTAGGACAAGTACTAAGGGTGCACTGTGTAGCCATGTCTTGGTCCCCTGCACATTAGGACAAGTACTAAGGGTGCACTGTGTAGCCATATCTGGTCTCCTATATATTAGGACAAGTACTAAGGGGGCACTGTGTAGCCATGTCTTGGTCCCCTATATATTAGGACAAGTACTAAGGGTGCACTGTGTAGCCATGTCTGGGTCCCCTATATATTAGGACAAGTACTAAGGGTGCACAGTGTACCCATATCTGGTCTCCTATATATTAGGACAAGTACTAAGGGTGCACTGTGTAGCCATGTCTTGGTCCCCTGCACATTAGGACAAGTACTAAGGGTGCACTGTGTAGCCATGTCTTTGTTCCCCTGCATATTAGGACAAGTACTAAGGCTGTATTGTGTAGCCATGTCTGCGCACCTTATGTATTAGAACAAGTACTAAGGGTGCACTGTGTAGCCATGTCTGGGTCCTCTGTATATTAGGACAAGCACTAAGGGTGCACTGTGTAGCGATGTCTGGGTCCCCTATATATTAGAACAAGTACTAAGGGTGCACTGTGTACCCATATCTGGTCTCCTATATATTAGGACAAGTACTAAGGGTGCACTGTGTAGCCATGTCTGGGTCTCCTGTATATTAGGACAAGTACTAAGGGTGCACTGTGCAGGCATGTCTTGGTCCCCTGCATATTAAGACAAGTACTAAGGCTGTATTGTGTAGCCATGTCTGCGCCCCTTATGTATTAGAACAAGTACTATGGGTGCACTGTGTAGCCATGTCTGAGTCCTCTATATATTAGGACAAGTACTAAGGGTGCACTGTGTAGCCATGTCTGAGTCCCTATATATTAGGACAAGTACTAAGGGTGCACTGTGTAGCCATGTCTGGGTCTCCTGTATATTAGGACAAGTACTAAGGGTGCACTGTGTAGCCATGTCTGGGTCTCCTGTATATTAGGACAAGTACTAAGGGTGCACTGTGTAGTCATGTCTGGTCTCCTATATATTAGGACAAGTACAAAGCGTGCACTGTGTAGCCATGTCTGGATCTCCTGTATATTAGGACAAGTACTAAGGGTGCACTGTGTAGCCATGTCTTTGTTCCCCTGCATATTAAGAGAAGTACTAAGGGTGCACTGTGTAGCCATGTCTTGGTCCCTGCATATTAAGACAAGTACTAAGGCTGTATTGTGTAGCCATGTCTGCGCCCCTTATGTATTAGAACAAGTACTAAGGGTACACTGCGTAGCCATGTCTGGGTCCCCTATATATTAGGACAAGTACTAAGGGTGAACTATGTACCCATATTTGGTCTCCTATATATTAGGACAAGTACTAAGGGTGCACTGTGTATTCATGTCTGGGTCTCCTATATATTAGGACAAGTACTAAGGGTGCACTGTGTAGCCATGTCTTGCTCCCCTGCATATTAGGACAAGTACTAAGGGTGCACTGTGTAGCCATGTCTTTGTTCCCCTGCATATTAGGACAAGTACTAAGGGTGCACTGTGTAGCCATGTCTGGGTCCCCTATATATTAGGACAAGTACTAAGGGTGCACTGTGTACCCATATCTGGTCTCCTATATATTAGGACAAGTACTAAGGGTGCACTGTGTAGTCATGTCTGGGTTCCTATATATTAGGACAAGTACTAAGGGTGCACTGTGTAGCCATGTCTGGGTCCCCTATATATTAGGACAAGTACCAAGGGTGCACTGTGTACCCATATCTGGTCTCCTATATATTACGGCAAGTACTAAGGGAGCACTGTGTAGTCATGTCTGGGTCCCTATATATTAGAACAAGTACTAAGGGTGCACTGTGTAGCCATATCAGGTCTCCTATATATTAGGACAAGTACTAAGGGTGCACTGTGTAGCCATATCTGGTCTCCTATATATTAGGACAAGTACTAAGGGTGCACTGTGTAGTCACGTCTGGGTCCCCTGCATATTAGGACAAGTACTAAAGGTGCACTGTGTAGTCATGTCTGGGTCCCTATATATTAGGACAAGTAATAAGGGTGCACTGTGTAGTCATGTCTGGGTCTCCTGTATATTAGGACAAGTACTAAGGGTGCACTGTGTAGCCATGTCTGGTCCCCTATATATTAGGACAAGTACTCAGGGTGCACTGTGTAACCATACTGGGTCTCCGATATATTAGGACAAGTACTAAGGGTGCACTATGTACCCATATTTGGTCTCCTATATATTAGGACAAGTACTAAGGGTTCACTGTGTAGCCATATCTGGTCTCCTATATATTAGGACAAGTACTAAGGGTGCACTGTATAGCCATGTCTGGGTCTCCTATATATTAGGACAAGTACTAAGGGTGCACTGTGTAGCCATGTCTTGGTCCCCTGCATATTAGGACAAGTACTAAGGGTGCACTGTGTAGGCATGTCTTTGCTCCCCTGCATATTAGGACAAGTACTAAGAGTGCCCTGTGTAGCCATGTCTGGGCCCCTATATATTAGGACAAGTACTAAAGGTGCACTCTGTAGTCATGTCTGGGTCCCATATATATTAGGACAAGTACTAAGGGTGCAGTGTCCAGCTATGTCTTGGTCCCCTGTATATTAGGACAAGTACTAAGGGTGCACTGTGTAGTCATGTCTGGGTCCCATATATATTAGGACAAGTACTAAGGGTGCACTGTGTAGCTATGTCTGGGTCCCCTGTATATTAGGACAAGTACTAAGGGTGCACTATGTAGTCATGTCTTGGTCCCCATATATATTAGGACAAGTACTAAGGGTGCACTGTGTAGCCACGTCTTGGTCCCCATATATATTAGGACAAGTACTAAGGGTGCACTGTGTAGTCTTGTCTGGGTCTTCTATATATTAGGACAAGTACTAAGGGTGCACTGTGTAGCCATGTTTGGGTCCTGATATATTAGGACAAGTACTAATGGTGCACTGTGTAGCCATGTCTGGGTCTCCTATATATAAGGACAAGTACTAATGGTTCACTGTGTAGTCATGTCTCGGTCCCCTATATATTAGGACACGTACTAAGGGTGCACTGTGTAGCCTAGTCTGGGCCCCTATATATTAGGACAAGTACTAAGGGTGCACTCTGTAGTCATGTCTGGGTCCCCTATATATTAGGACAAGAACTAAGGGTGCCCTGTGTAGTCATGTCTGGGCACCTATATATAAGGACAAGTACTAAGGGCGCCCTGTGTAGCCATGTCTGGGTGCCTATATATTAGGACAAGTACTAAGGGTGCACTCTGTAGTCATGTCTGGGTCCCATATATATTAGGACAAGTACTAAGGGTGCAGTGTCTAGCTATGTCTTGGTCCCCTGTATATTAGGACAAGTACTAAGGGTGCACTGTGTAGTCATGTCTGGGTCCCCTTTATATTAGGACAAGTACTAAGGGTGCACTGTGTAGTCATGTCTGGGCTCCTATATATTAGGACAAGCTCCAAGGGTGTGCTGTGAAGTAATATCTGGGTCCGCTATATATTAGGACAAGTACTAAGCGTGCCCTGTGTAGCCATGTCTGGGTCCCTATATATTAGGACAAGTACTAAGGGTGCACTCTGTAGTCATGTCTGGTCCCATATATATTAGGACAAGTCCTAAGGGTGCAGTGTCTAGCTATGTCTTTGTCCCCTGTATATTAGGACAAGTACTAAGGGTGCACTGTGTAGTCATGTCTGGGTCCCCTATATATTAGGACAAGTACTAAGGGTGCACTGTGTAGTCATGTCTGGGTACCTATATATTAGGACAAGTACTAAGGGTGCACTGTGTAGTCTTGTCTGGGTCCCCTATATATTAGGACAAGTACTAAGGGTGCTCTGTGTTGTCATGTCTGGGTCCCATATATATTAGGACAATTACTAAGGGTGCACTGTGTAGCTATGTCTGGGTCCCTGTATATTAGGACAAGTACTAAGGGTGCACTGTGTAGCCATGTCTGGTTCCCCTATATATTAGGACAAGTTCTAAGGGTGTACTGTGTAGTCATGTCTGTGTCCTCTATATATTAGGACAAATACTAACGGTGCACTGTGTAGCCATGTCTGGGTCCTGATATATTAGGACAAGTACTAACGGTGCACTGTGTAGCCATGTCTGGGTCCCTATATATTAGGACAAGTACTAAGGGTTCACTGTGTAGCCATGTCTGGGCCCCTTTATATAAGGACAAGTACTAAGGGTGTACTGTATAGTCATGTCTGGGCCCCTATATAGTAGGAGTAGTACTAACGCTGCACTGTGTAGTCATGTCTGTGCCCCTATATATTAGGACAAGTACTAAGGGTGCACTGTGCAGCCATGTCTGGGTCTCCTCTTTTTTAGGAGAAGTACTAAGGGTGCACTGTGTAGCTATGTCTGGGTCCCCTGTATATTAGGACAAGCACTAAGGGTGCACTGTGTAGTCATGTCTGTGCCCCTATATATTAGGACAAGTACTAAGGGTGCACTGTTTAGTCATGTCTGGGTCCTTTATATATTAGGACAAGTACTAAGGGTGCCCTGTGTAGCCATGTCTGGGCCCCTATATATTAGGACAAGTACTAAGGGTGCACTCTGTAGTCATGTCTGGGTCCCCATATATATTAGGAGAAGTACTAAGGGTGCACTGTGTAGCCATGTCTGGTTCCCTATATATTAGGACAAGTACTAAGGGTGTACTGTGTAGTCATGTCTGCGTCCTCTATATATTAGGACAAGTACTAAGGGTGCACTGTGTAGTCATGTCTGGGCCCCTATATATTAGGACAAGTACTAAGGGTGCACTGTGTAGTCATGTCTGGGTCCCCTATATATTAGGACAAGCACTAAGGGTACACTGTGTAGCCATGTCTGGGCCCCTATATATTAGGACAAATACTAAAGGTTGCACTGTGTAGTCATGTCTGGGTCTCCTATATATTACGACAAGTACTAAGGGTGCACTGTGTACCCATGTCTGGGTTCCCTATATATTAAGACAAGTACTAAGGGTTCACTGTGTAGTCATGTCTCGGTCCCCTCTATACTAGGACTAGTACTAACGATGCGCTGTGTAGTCATGTGTGGGCCCTATATATTAGGACTAGTACTAACGGTGCACTGTTTAATCATGTGTGGGCCCTATATATTAGGACAAGTACTAACGATGCACTGTGTAGCCATGTCTGCGCCCCTATATATTAGGACAAGTACTAAGGGTGCACTGTGTAGCCATGTCTGGGCCCCTTTATATAAGGACAAGTACTAAGGGTGCACTGTGTAGTCATGTCTGGGTCCCCTATATATTAGCACAAGTACTAAGGGTGCACTGTGCAGTCATGTCTGGGTCCCCTATATATTAGGACAAGTACTAAGGGTGCTCTGTGTACTCATGTCTGGGTCCCATATATATTAGGACAAGTACTAAGGGTGCACTGTGTAGTCATGTCTGGGTTCTCTATATATTTTAAGGCAAGTACTAAGGATGCACTGTGCAGCCATGTCTGGGTCCTGATATATTAGGACTAGTACTAACGGTGCACTGTGTAGTCATATCTGGGCCCTATATATTAGGACAAGTACTAACGATGCACTGTGTAGCCATGTCAGGGGCCCTATATATTAGGACAAGTACTAATGGTTCACTGTGTAGTCATGTCTGGGCCCCTATATATTAGGACAAGTACTAAGAGTGCACTGTGTAGCCATGTCTGGGCCCCTTTATATAAGGACAAGTACTAAGGGTGTACTGTATAGTCATGTCTGGGCCCCTATATATTAGGAGTAGTACTAACGCTGCACTGTGTAGTCATGTCTGTGCCCCTATATATTAGGACAAGTACTAATGGTTCACTGTGTAGTCATGTCTGGGCCCCTATATATTAGGACAAGTACTAAGAGTGCACTGTGTAGCCATGTCTGTGCCCCTATATATTAGGACAAGTACTAAGGGTGCACTCTGTAGTCATGTCTGGGTCCTTTATATATTAGGACAAGTACTAAGGGTGACCTGTGTAGCCATGTCTGGGCCCCTATATATTAGGACAAGTACTAAGGGTGCACTCTGTAGTCATGTCTGGGTCCCCATATATATTAGGACAAGTACTAAGGGTGACCTGTGTAGCCATGTCTGGGCCCCTATATATTAGGACAAGTACTAAGGGTGTACTGTGTAGTCATGTCTGCGTCCTCTATATATTAGGACAAGTACTAAGGGTGCACTGTGTAGTCATGTCTGAGTCCCCTATATATATTAGTACAAGCACTAAGGGTACACTGTGTAGCCATGTCTGGGCCCCTATATATTAGGACAAGTACCAAGGGTGCACTGTGTAGTCATGTCTGGGTCCCCTATATATATTAGGACAAGCACTAAGGGTATACTGTGTAGCCATGTCTGGGCCCCTATATATTAGAACAAATACTAAAGGTTGCACTGTGTAGTCATGTCTGGGTCTCCTATATATTACTACAAGTACTAAGGGTGCACTGTGTAGCCATGTCTGGTTCCCCTATATATTAGGACAAGTACTAAGGGTGTACTGTGTAGTCATGTCTGCGTCCTCTATATATTAGGACAAGTACTAACGATGCACTGTGTAGTCATGTCTGGCCCCCTATATATTAGGACTAGTACTAACGGTGCACTGTGTAGTCATGTGTGGGCCCTATATATTAGGACAAGTACTAACGATGCACTGTGTAGCCATGTCTGCGCCCCTATATATTAGGACAAGTACTAAGGGTGCACTGTGTAGCCATGTCTTGGCCCCTTTATATAAGGACAAGTACTAAGGGTGCACTGTGTAGTCATGTCTGGGTCCCCTATATATTAGCACAAGTACTAAGGGTGCACTGTGTAGTCATGTCTGGGTCCCCTATATATTAGGACAAGTACTAAGGGTGTACTGTATAGTCATGTCTGTGCCCCTATATATTAGGAGTAGTACTAACGCTGCACTGTGTAGTCATGTCTGTGCCCCTATATATTAGGACAAGTACTATTGGTTCACTGTGTAGTCATGTCTGGGCCCCTATATATTAGGACAAGTACTAAGAGTGCACTGTGTAGCCATGTCTGTGCCCCTATATATTACGACAAGTACTAAGGGTGCACTGTGTAGCTATGTCTGGGTCCCCTGTATATTAGGACAAGCAATAAGGGTGCACTGTGTAGCCATGTCTGTGCCCCTATATATTAGGACAAGTAGTAAGGGTGCACTGTGTAGTCATGTCTGGGTCCTTTATATATTAGGACAAGTACTAAGGGTGGCCTGTGTAGCCATGTCTGGGCCCTTATATATTAGGACAAGTACTAAGGGTGCACTCTGTAGTCATGTCTGGGTCCCCATATATATTAGGAGAAGTACTAAGGGTGCACTGTGTAGCCATGTCTGGTTCCCCTATGTATTAGGACAAGTACTAAGGGTGTATTGTGTAGTCATATCTGCGTCCTCTATATATTAGGACAACTACTAAGGGTGCACTGTGTAGTCATGTCTGAGTCCCCTATATATATTAGGACAAGCACTAAGGGTACACTGTGTAGCCATGTCTGGGCCCCTATATATTAGGACAAGTACCAAGGGTACACTGTGTAGCCATGTCTGGGCCCCTATATATTAGGACAAATACTAAAGGTTGCACTGTGTAGTCATGTCTGGGTCTCCTGTATATTAGGACAAGTACTAACTGTGCCCTGTGGAGCCATGTCTGGTCCCCTATATATTAGGATAAGTACTAAGGGTGCACTGTGTAGTCATGTCTGGGTCTCCTGTATATTAGGATAAGTACTAAGGGTGCACTGTGTAGCCATGTCTGGGCCCCCTGTATATTAGGACAAGTACTAAGGGGGCAATGTGTAGCCATGTCTGGTCCCCTATATATTAGGACAAGTACTAAGGGTGCACTGTGTACCCATATCTGGTCTCCTATATATTAGTACAAGTACTAAGGGTGCACTGTGTAGTCATGTCTGGGTCCCGATATATTAGAACAAGTACTAAGGGTGCACTGTGTAGTCATGTCTGGGTCCCTATATATTAGGACAAGTACTAAGGGTGCACTGTGTAGTCATGTCTGGGTCCCTATATATTAGGACAAGTACTAAGGGTGCACTGTGTAGTCATGTCTGGGTCCCTATATATTAGGACAAGTACTAAGGGTGCACTGTGTAGTCATGTCTGGGTCTCCTGTATATTAGGACAAGTACTAAGGGGGCACTGTGTAGCCATGTCTGGTCCCCTATATATTAGGACAAGTACTAAGGGTGCACTGTGTAGCCATGTCTGGGCCCCCTGTATATTAGGACAAGTACTAAGGGGGCACTGTGTAGCCATGTCTGGTCCCCTATATATTAGGACAAGTACTAAGGGTGTACTGTGTAGTCCTGTCTGGGTCCCCTGTGTATTAGGACAAGCATTAGGGTGCACTGTGTAGTCATGTCTGGGTCTCCTATATATTAGGACAAGTACTAAGGGTGCACTGTGTAGCCATGTCTGGGTCCCCTATATATTATGACAAGTACTAAGGGTGCACTGCGTAGCCATGTCTGCGCCCCTTATGTATTAGAACAAGTACTAAGGGTGCACTGTGTAGCCACGTCTGGGTCCCTATGTATTAGGACAAGTACTAAGGGTGCACTGTGTAGCCATGTCGGGGTTCCTATATATTAGGACAAGTACTAAGGCTGCACTGTGTAGCCATATCTGGTCTCCTATATATTAGGACAAGTACTAAGGGTGCACTGTGTAGCCATGTCTGGGTTCCTATATATTAGGAGAAGTACTAAGGCTGCACTGTGTAGCCATGTCTGGTCCCCTATATATTAGGACCAGTACTAAGGGTGCACTGTGTAGCCATATCTGGTCTCCTATATATTAGGACAAGTACTAAGGGTGCACTGTGTAGCCATGTCTGGGTTCCTATATATTAGGACAAGTACTAAGGCTGCACTGTGTAGCCATGTCTGGTCCCCTATATATTAGGACAAGTACTAAGGGCGCACTGTGTAGACATGTCTGGGTCCCTATATATTAGGACAAGTACTAAGGGTGCACTGTGTAGCCATATCTGAGTCCCCTACATATATTAGGACAAGTACTAAGGGTGCACTGTGTGGCCATGTCTGGGTCTCCTGTATATTAGGACAAGTACTAAGGGTGCACTGTGTAGCCATATCTGGTCTCCTATATATTAGGACAAGTACTAAGGGTGCACTGTGTAGCCATGTCTGGGTCCCCTGCATATTAGGACAAGTAGTAAGGGTGCACTGTGTACCCATATCTGGTCTCCTATATATTAGGACAAGTACTAAGGGTGCACTGTGTAGCCATATCTGGTCTCCTGTATATTAGGACAAGTACTAAGGGTGCACTGTGTACCCATATCTGGTCTTCTATATATTAGGACAAGTAATAAGGGTGCACTCTGTAGTCATGTCTGGGTCCCTATATATTAGGACAAGTACTAAGGGTGCACTGTGTAGTCATGTCTGTGTCCCTATATATTAGGACAAGTACTAAGGGTGCACTGTGGAGCCATGTCTGGTCTCCTATATATTAGGACAAGTACTAAGGGTGCACTGTGTAGCCATATCTGGTCTCCTATATATTAGGACAAGTACTAAGGGTGCACTGTGTAGTCACGTCTGGGTCCCCTGCATATTAGGACAAGTACTAAAGGTGCACTGTGTAGTCATGTCTGGCTCCCTATATATTAGGACAAGTACTAAGGGTGCACTGTGTAGTCATGTCTGGGTCTCCTGTATATTAGGACAAGTACTAAGGGTGCACTGTGTAGCCATGTCTGGTCCCTATATATTAGGACAAGTACTAAAGGTGCACTGTGTAGCCATATTGGGTCTCCTTTATATTAGGACAAGTACTAAGGGTGCACTGTGTAGCCATATCTGGTCTCCTATATATTAGGACAAGTACTAAGGCTGCACTGTGTAGTCATGTCTGGGTCCCTATATATTAGGACAAGTACTAAGGGTGCACTGTGTAGCCATGTCTGAGTCCCTATATATTAGGATAAGTACTAAGGCTATACTGTGTAGCCATGTCTGCGCCCATTATGTATTAGGACAAGTACTAAGGGTGCCCTGTGTAGCCATGTCTGGGTCTCCCATATATTAGAACAAGTACTAAGGGTGCACTGTGTAGTCATGTCTGGGTCTCCTGTATATTTGGACAAGTACTAACTGTGCCCTGTGGAGCCATGTCTGGTCCCCTATATATTAGGATAAGTACTAAGGGTGCACTGTGTAGCCATGTCTGGGCCCCCTGTATATTAGGACAAGTACTAAGGGGGCACTGTGTAGCCATGTCTGGTCCCCTATATATTAGGACAAGTACTAAGGGTGCACTGTGTAGTCATGTCTGGGTCCCCTGTGTATTAGGACAAGCATTAGGGTGCACTGTGTAGTCATGTCTGGGTCCCCTATATATTAGGACAAGTACTAAGGGTGCACTGTGTAGTCATGTCTGGGTCCCCTATATATTAGGACAAGTACTAAGGGTGCACTGTGTAGCCATGTCTTGGTCCCCTGCATATTAGGACAAGTACTAAGGGTGCACTGTGTAGCCATGTCTGGTCTCCTATATATTAGGACAAGTACTAAGGGTGCACTGTGTAGCCATGTCTTGGTCCCCTGCATATTAGGACCAGTACTAAGGGTGCACTGTGTAGCCATATCTGGTCTCCTATATATTTGGACAAGTACTAAGGGTGCACTGTGTAGCCATGTCTGGTCTCCTATATATTAGGACAAGTACTAAGGGTGCACTGTGTAGCCATGTCTGGGTCCCCTGCATATTAGGACAAGTACTAAGGGTGCACTGTGTACCCATATCTGGTCTCCTATATATTAGGACAAGTACTAAGGGTGCACTGTGTAGCCATATCTGGTCTCCTGTATATTAGGACAAGTACTAAGGGTGCACTGTGTAGCCATATCTGGTTTCCAATATATTAGGACAAGTACTAAGGGTGCACTGTGTAGTCATGTCTGGGTCTCCTATATATTAGGACAAGTACTAAGGGTGCACTGTGTACCCATATCTGGTCTCCTATATATTAGGACAAGTACTAAGGGTGCACTGTGTAGGCATTTCTTGGTCCCCTGCATATTAGGACCAGTACTAAGGGTGCACTGTGTAGCCGTGTCTGGGTCCCTATATATTAGGATAAGTACTAAGGGTGCACTGTGTAGTCATGTCTGGGTCCCTATATATTAGGACAAGTACTAAGGGTGTACTGTGTAGCCATGTCTGGTCTCCTATATATTAGTACAAGTACTAAGGGTGCACTGTGTAGTCATGTCTGGGTCCCCGATATATTAGAACAAGTACTAAGGGTGCACTGTGTAGTCATGTCTGGGTCCCTATATATTAGGACAAGTACTAAGGGTGCACTGTGTAGTCATGTCTGGGTCCCTATATATTAGGACAAGTACTAAGGGTGCACTGTGTAGTCATGTCTGGGTCTCCTGTATATTAGGATAAGTACTAAGGGTGCACTGTGTAGCCATGTCTGGGCCCCCTGTATATTAGGACAAGTACTAAGGGGGCAATGTGTAGCCATGTCTGGTCCCCTATATATTAGGACAAGTACTAAGGGTGCACTGTGTACCCATATCTGGTCTCCTATATATTAGTACAACTACTAAGGGTGCACTGTGTAGTCATGTCTGGGTCCCGATATATTAGAACAAGTACTAAGGGTGCACTGTGTAGTCATGTCTGGGTCCCTATATATTAGGACAAGTACTAAGGGTGCACTGTGTAGTCATGTCTGGGTCCCTATATATTAGGACAAGTACTAAGGGTGCACTGTGTAGTCATGTCTGGGTCTCCTGTATATTAGGATGAGTACTAAGGGTGCACTGTGTAGCCATGTATGGGCCCCCTGTATATTAGGACAAGTACTAAGGGGGCACTGTGTAGCCATGTCTGGTCCCCTATATATTAGGACAAGTACTAAGGGTGTACTGTGTAGTCATGTCTGGGTCCCCTGTGTATTAGGACAAGCATTAGGGTGCACTGTGTAGTCATGTCTGGGTCTCCTATATATTAGGACAAGTACTAAGGGTGCACTGTGTAGCCATGTCTGGGTCCCCTATATATTATGACAAGTACTAAGGGTGCACTGCGTAGCCATGTCTGCGCCCCTTATGTATTAGAACAAGTACTAAGGGTGCACTGTGTAGCAACGTCTGGGTCCCTATGTATTAGGACAAGTACTAAGGGTGTACTGTGTAGTCATGTCTGGGTCCCCTGTGTATTAGGACAAGCATTAGGGTGCACTGTGTAGTCATGTCTGGGTCCCCTATATATTAGGACAAGTACTAAGGGTGCACTGTGTAGTCATGTCTGGGTCCCCTATATATTAGGACAAGTACTAAGGGTGCACTGTGTAGCCATGTCTTGGTCCCCTGCATATTAGGACAAGTACTAAGGGTGCACTGTGTAGCCATGTCTGGTCTCCTATATATTAGGACAAGTACTAAGGGTGCACTGTGTAGCCATGTCTTGGTCCCCTGCATATTAGGACCAGTACTAAAGGTGCACTGTGTAGCCATATCTGGTCTCCTATATATTTGGACAAGTACTAAGGGTGCACTGTGTAGCCATGTCTGGTCTCTTATATATTAGGACAAGTACTAAGGGTGCACTGTGTAGCCATGTCTGGGTCCCCTGCATATTAGGACAAGTACTAAGGGTGCACTGTGTACCCATATCTGGTCTCCTATATATTAGGACAAGTACTAAGGGTGCACTGTGTAGCCATATCTGGTCTCCTGTATATTAGGACAAGTACTAAGGGTGCACTGTGTAGCCATATCTGGTTTCCAATATATTAGGACAAGTACTAAGGGTGCACTGTGTAGTCATGTCTGGGTCTCCTGTATATTAGGACAAGTACTAAGGGTGCACTGTGTACCCATATCTGGTCTCCTATATATTAGGACAAGTACTAAGGGTGCACTGTGTAGGCATTTCTTGGTCCCCTGCATATTAGGACCAGTACTAAGGGTGCACTGTGTAGCCGTGTCTGGGTCCCTATATATTAGGATAAGTACTAAGGGTGCACTGTGTAGTCATGTCTGGGTCCCTATATATTAGGACAAGTACTAAGGGTGTACTGTGTAGCCATGTCTGGTCTCCTATATATTAGTACAAGTACTAAGGGTGCACTGTGTAGTCATGTCTGGGTCCCCGATATATTAGAACAAGTACTAAGGGTGCACTGTGTAGTCATGTCTGGGTCCCTATATATTAGGACAAGTACTAAGGGTGCACTGTGTAGTCATGTCTGGGTCCCTATATATTAGGACAAGTACTAAGGGTGCACTGTGTAGTCATGTCTGGGTCTCCTGTATATTAGGATAAGTACTAAGGGTGCACTGTGTAGCCATGTCTGGGCCCCCTGTATATTAGGACAAGTACTAAGGGGGCAATGTGTAGCCATGTCTGGTCCCCTATATATTAGGACAAGTACTAAGGGTGCACTGTGTACCCATATCTGGTCTCCTATATATTAGTACAACTACTAAGGGTGCACTGTGTAGTCATGTCTGGGTCCCGATATATTAGAACAAGTACTAAGGGTGCACTGTGTAGTCATGTCTGGGTCCCTATATATTAGGACAAGTACTAAGGGTGCACTGTGTAGTCATGTCTGGGTCCCTATATATTAGGACAAGTACTAAGGGTGCACTGTGTAGTCATGTCTGGGTCTCCTGTATATTAGGATGAGTACTAAGGGTGCACTGTGTAGCCATGTATGGGCCCCCTGTATATTAGGACAAGTACTAAGGGGGCACTGTGTAGCCATGTCTGGTCCCCTATATATTAGGACAAGTACTAAGGGTGTACTGTGTAGTCATGTCTGGGTCCCCTGTGTATTAGGACAAGCATTAGGGTGCACTGTGTAGTCATGTCTGGGTCTCCTATATATTAGGACAAGTACTAAGGGTGCACTGTGTAGCCATGTCTGGGTCCCCTATATATTATGACAAGTACTAAGGGTGCACTGCGTAGCCATGTCTGCGCCCCTTATGTATTAGAACAAGTACTAAGGGTGCACTGTGTAGCAACGTCTGGGTCCCTATGTATTAGGACAAGTACTAAGGGTGCACTGTGTAGCCATGTCTGGGTTCCTATATATTAGGACAAGTACTAAGGCTGCACTGTGTAGCCATATCTGGTCTCCTATATATTAGGACAAGTACTAAGGGTGCACTGTGTAGCCATGTCTGGGTTCCTATATATTAGGAGAAGTACTAAGGCTGCACTGTGTAGCCATGTCTGGTCTCCTATATATTAGGACAAGTACTAAGGGTGCACTGTGTAGCCATGTCTGGGTTCCTATATATTAGGACAAGTACTAAGGCTGCACTGTGTAGCCATGTCTGGTCCCCTATATATTAGGACAAGTACTAAGGGTGCACTGTGTAGACATGTCTGGGTCCCTATATATTAGGACAAGTACTAAGGGTGCACTGTGTAGCCATATCTGAGTCCCCTACATATATTAGGACAAGTACTAAGGGTGCACTGTGTAGCCATGTCTGGGTCTCCTGTATATTAGGACAAGTACTAAGGGTGCACTGTGTAGCCAGGTCTGGTCCCTATATATTAGGACAAGTAATAAGGGTGCACTGTGTAGTCATGTCTGGGTCCCTATATATTAGGACAAGTACTAAGGGTGCACTGTGTAGTCATGTCTGTGTCCCTATATATTAGGACAAGTACTAAGGGTGGACTGTGGAGCCATATCTGGTCTCCTATATATAAGGACAAGTACTAAGGGTGCACTGTGTAGTCACGTCTGGGTCCCCTGCATATTAGGACAAGTACTAAAGGTGCACTGTGTAGTCATGTCTGGCTCCCTATATATTAGGACAAGTACTAAGGGTGCACTGTGTAGTCATGTCTGGGTCTCCTGTATATTAGGACAAGTACTAAGGGTGCACTGTGTAGCCATGTCTGGTCCCCTATATATTAGGACAAGTACTAAAGGTGCACTGTGTAGTCATATTGGGTCTCCTTTATATTAGGACAATTACTAAGGGTGCACTGTGTAGCCATATCTGGTCTCCTATATATTAGGACAAGTACTAAGGCTGCACTGTGTAGTCATGTCTGGGTCCCTATATATTAGGACAAGTACTAAGGGTGCACTGTGTAGCCATGTCTGAGTCCCTATATATTAGGATAAGTACTAAGGCTGTACTGTGTAGCCATGTCTGCGCCCATTATGTATTAGGACAAGTACTAAGGGTGCCCTGTGTAGCCATGTCTGGGTCTCCTATATATTAGAACAAGTACTAAGGGTGCACTGTGTAGTCATGTCTGGGTCTCCTGTATATTAGGACAAGTACTAACTGTGCCCTGTGGAGCCATGTCTGGTCCCCTATATATTAGGATAAGTACTAAGGGTGCACTGTGTAGCCATGTCTGGGCCCCCTGTATATTAGGACAAGTACTAAGGGGGCACTGTGTAGCCATGTCTGGTCCCCTATATATTAGGACAAGTACTAAGGGTGTACTGTGTAGTCATGTCTGGGTCCCCTGTGTATTAGGACAAGCATTAGGGTGCACTGTGTAGTCATGTCTGGGTCTCCTATATATTAGGACAAGTACTAAGGGTGCACTGTGTAGCCATGTCTGGGTCCCCTATATATTATGACAAGTACTAAGGGTGCACTGCGTAGCCATGTCTGCGCCCCTTATGTATTAGAACAAGTACTAAGGGTGCACTGTGTAGCAACGTCTGGGTCCCTATGTATTAGGACAAGTACTAAGGGTGCACTGTGTAGCCATGTCTGGGTTCCTATATATTAGGACAAGTACTAAGGCTGCACTGTGTAGCCATATCTGGTCTCCTATATATTAGGACAAGTACTAAGGGTGCACTGTGTAGCCATGTCTGGGTTCCTATATATTAGGAGAAGTACTAAGGCTGCACTGTGTAGCCATGTCTGGTCTCCTATATATTAGGACAAGTACTAAGGGTGCACTGTGTAGCCATGTCTGGGTTCCTATATATTAGGACAAGTACTAAAGCTGCACTGTGTAGCCATGTCTGGTCCCCTATATATTAGGACAAGTACTAAGGGTGCACTGTGTAGACATGTCTGGGTCTCCTGTATATTAGGACAAGTACTAAGGGTGCACTGTGTAGCCATGTCTGGTCCCTATATATTAGGACAAGTAATAAGGGTGCACTGTGTAGTCATGTCTGGGTCCCTATATATTAGGACAAGTACTAAGGGTGGACTGTGGAGCCATGTCTGGTCTCCTATATATTAGGACAAGTACTAAGGGTGCACTGTGTAGCCATATCTGGTCTCCTATATATTAGGACAAGTACTAAGGGTGCACTGTGTAGTCATGTCTGGGTCTCCTGTATATTAGGACAAGTACTAAGGGTGCACTGTGTAGTCATGTCTGGGTCTCCTGTATATTAGGACAAGTACTAACTGTGCCCAGTGGAGCCATGTCTGGTCCCCTATATATTAGGATAAGTACTAAGGGTGCACTGTGTAGCCATGTCTGGGCCCCCTGTATATTAGGACAAGTACTAAGGGGGCACTGTGTAGCCATGTCTGGTCCCCTATATATTAGGACAAGTACTAAGGGTGTACTGTGTAGTCATGTCTGGGTCCCCTGTGTATTAGGACAAGCATTAGGGTGCACTGTGTAGTCATGTCTGGGTCTCCTATATATTAGGACAAGTACTAAGGGTGCACTGTGTAGCCATGTCTGGGTCCCCTATATATTATGACAAGTACTAAGGGTGCACTGCGTAGCCATGTCTGCGCCCCTTATGTATTAGAACAAGTACTAAGGGTGCACTGTGTAGCAACGTCTGGGTCCCTATGTATTAGGACAAGTACTAAGGGTGCACTGTGTAGCCATGTCTGGGTTCCTATATATTAGGACAAGTACTAAGGCTGCACTGTGTAGCCATATCTGGTCTCCTATATATTAGGACAAGTACTAAGGGTGCACTGTGTAGCCATGTCTGGGTCCCTATATATTAGGAGAAGTACTAAGGGTGCACTGTGTAGCCATGTCTGGGTTCCTATATATTAGGACAAGTACTAAGGCTGCACTGTGTAGCCATGTCTGGTCCCCTATATATTAGGACAAGTACTAAGGGTGCACTGTGTAGCCATGTCTGGGTTCCTATATATTAGGACAAGTACTAAGGCTGCACTGTGTAGCCATGTCTGGTCTCCTATATATTAGGACAAGTACTAAGGGTGCACTGTGTAGCCATATCTGGTCTCCTATATATTAGGACAAGTACTAAGGGTGCACTGTGTAGTCACGTCTGGGTCCCCTGCATATTAGGACAAGTACTAAAGGTGCACTGTGTAGTCATGTCTGGCTCCCTATATATTAGGACAAGTACTAAGGGTGCACTGTGTAGTCATGTCTGGGTCTCCTGTATATTAGGACAAGTACTAAGGGTGCACTGTGTAGCCATGTCTGGTCCCCTATATATTAGGACAAGTACTAAAGGTGCACTGTGTAGCCATATTGGGTCTCCTTTATATTAGGACAATTACGAAGGGTGCACTGTGTAGCCATATCTGGTCTCCTATATATTAGGACAAGTACTAAGGCTGCACTGTGTAGTCATGTCTGGGTCCCTATATATTAGGACAAGTACTAAGGGTGCACTGTGTAGCCATGTCTGAGTCCCTATATATTAGGATAAGTACTAAGGCTGTACTGTGTAGCCATGTCTGCGCCCATTATGTATTAGGACAAGTACTAAGGGTGCCCTGTGTAGCCATGTCTGGGTCTCCTATATATTAGAACAAGTACTAAGGGTGCACTGTGTAGTCATGTCTGGGTCTCCTGTATATTAGGACAAGTACTAACTGTGCCCTGTGGAGCCATGTCTGGTCCCCTATATATTAGGATAAGTACTAAGGGTGCACTGTGTAGCCATGTCTGGGCCCCCTGTATATTAGGACAAGTACTAAGGGGGCACTGTGTAGCCATGTCTGGTCCCCTATATATTAGGACAAGTACTAAGGGTGTACTGTGTAGTCATGTCTGGGTCCCCTGTGTATTAGGACAAGCATTAGGGTGCACTGTGTAGTCATGTCTGGGTCCCCTATATATTAGGACAAGTACTAAGGGTGCACTGTGTAGCCATGTCTTGGTCCCCTGCATATTAGGACAAGTACTAAGGCTGCACTGTGTAGCCATGTCTGGTATCCTATATATTAGGACAAGTACTAAGGGTGCACTGTGTAGCCATGTCTTGGTCCCCTGCATATTAGGACCAGTACTAAGGGTGCACTGTGTAGCCATATCTGGTCTCCTATATATTTGGACAAGTACTAAGGGTGCACTGTGTAGCCATGTCTGGTCTCCTATATATTAGGACAAGTACTAAGGGTGCACTGTGTAGTCATGTCTGGGTCTCCTGTATATTAGGACAAGTACTAAGTTTGCACTGTGTACCCATATCTGGTCTCCTATATATTAGGACAAGTACTAAGGGTGCACTGTGTAGGCATTTCTTGGTCCCCTGCATATTAGGACCAGTACTAAGGGTGCACTGTGTAGCCGTGTCTGGGTCCCTATATATTAGGATAAGTACTAAGGGTGCACTGTGTAGCCGTGTCTGGGTCCCTATATATTAGAACAAGTACTAAGGGTGCACTGTGTAGTCATGTCTGGGTCCCTATATATTAGGACAAGTACTAAGGGTGCACTGTGTAGTCATGTCTGGGTCCCTATATATTAGGACAAGTACTAAGGGTGCACTGTGTAGTCATGTCTGGGTCTCCTGTATATTAGGATAAGTACTAAGGGTGCACTGTGTAGCCATGTCTGGGCCCCCTGTATATTAGGACAAGTACTAAGGGGGCAATGTGTAGCCATGTCTGGTCCCCTATATATTAGGACAAGTACCAAGGGTGCACTGTGTACCCATATCTGGTCTCCTATATATTAGTACAAGTACTAAGGGTGCACTGTGTAGTCATGTCTGGGTCCCGATATATTAGAACAAGTACTAAGGGTGCACTGTGTAGTCATGTCTGGGTCCCTATATATTAGGACAAGTACTAAGGGTGCACTGTGTAGTCATGTCTGGGTCCCTATATATTAGGACAAGTACTAAGGGTGCACTGTGTAGTCATGTCTGGGTCTCCTGTATATTAGGATAAGTACTAAGGGTGCACTGTGTAGCCGTGTCTGGGCCCCCTGTATATTAGGACAAGTACTAAGGGGGCACTGTGTAGCCATGTCTGGTCCCCTATATATTAGGACAAGTACTAAGGGTGTACTGTGTAGTCATGTCTGGGTCCCCTGTGTATTAGGACAAGCATTAGGGTGCACTGTGTAGTCATGTCTGGGTCTCCTATATATTAGGACAAGTACTAAGGGTGCACTGTGTAGCCATGTCTGGGTCCCCTATGTATTAGAACAAGTACTAAGGGTGCACTGTGTAGCCATGTCTGGGTTCCTATATATTAGGACAAGTACTAAGGCTGCACTGTGTAGCCATGTCTGGTCCCCTATATATTAGGACAAGTACTAAGGGTGCACTGTGTAGACATGTCTGGGTCCCTATATATTAGGACAAGTACTAAGGGTGCACTGTGTAGACATGTCTGGGTCCCTATATATTAGGACAAGTACTAAGGGTGCACTGTGTAGCCATATCTGAGTCCCCTACATATATTAGGACAAGTACTAAGGGTGCACTGTGTAGCCATGTCTGGTCCCTATATATTAGGACAAGTACTAAGGCTGCACTGTGTAGCCATGTCTGGTCCCCTGCATATTAGGACCAGTACTAAGGGTGCACTGTGTAGCCATATCTGGTCTCTTATATATTAGGACAAGTACTAAGGGTGCACTGTGTACCCATATCTGGTCTCCTATATATTAGGACAAGTACTAAGGGTGCACTGTGTAGCCGTATCTGGTCTCCTATATATTAGGACAAGTACTAAGGGTGCACTGTGTGGCCATGTCTTGGTGCCCTGCATATTAGGACAAGTACTAAGGGTGCGCTGTGTAGCCATGTCTTGGTCCCCTGCATATTAAGACAAGTACTAAGGCTGTATTGTGTAGCCATGTCTGCGCCCCTTATGTATTAGAACAAGTACTAAGGGTGCACTGTGTAGCCATGTCTGGGTCCTCTGTATATTAGGACAAGTACTAAGGGTGCACTGTGTAGTCATGTCTGGGTCCCCTATATATTAGGACAAGTTCTAAGGGTGCACTATGTACCCATATCTGGTCTCCTATATATTAGGACAAGTACTAAGGGTGTACTGTGTAGCCATATCTGGTCTCCTATATATTAGGACAAGTACTAAGGGTGCACGGTGTAGCCATGTCTGGGTCCCCTGCATATTAGGACAAGTAGTAAGGGTGCACTGTGTAGCCATGTCTGGTCTCCTATATATTAGGACAAGTACTAAGGGTGCACTGTGTAGCCATATCTGGTCTCCTATATATTAGGACAAGTACTAAGCGTGCACTGTGTAGCCATGTCTGGGTCCCCTGCATATTAGGACAAGTACTAAGGGTGCACTGTGTAGCCATGTCTGGTCTCCTATATATTAGGACAAGTACTAAGGGTGCACGGTGTAGCCATGTCTTGGTCCCCTGCATATTAGAACAAGTACTAAGGCTGCACTGTGTACCCATATCTGGTCTCCTATATATTAGGACAAGTACTAAGGGTGCACTGTGTAGTCATGTCTGGGTCCCTATATATTAGGACAAGTACTAAGGGTGCACTGTGTAGTCATGTCTGGGTCCCTATATATTAGGACAAGTACTATGGGTGTCCTGTGTAGTCATGTCTGGTCCCTATGTATTAGGACAAGTACTAAGGGTGCACGGTGTAGCCATGTCTTGGTCCATTGCATATTAGGACAAGTACTAAGGGTGCACTGTGTACCCGTATCTGGTCTCCTATATATTAGGACAAGTACTAAGGGTGCACTGTGTACCCATATCCGGTTTCCTATATATTAGGACAAGTACTAAGGATGCACTGTGTAGTCATGTCTTGGTCCCCTGCATATTAGGACAAGTACTAAGGGTGCACTGTGTAGCCATATCTTTGTTCCCCTGCATATTAGGACAAGTACTAAGGGTGCACTGTGTAGCCATATCTTTGTTCGCCTGCATATTAGGACAAGTACTAAGGGTGCACTGTGTAGTCATGTCTTGGTCCCCTGCATATTAGGACAATTACTAAGGGTGCACTGTGCAGCCATATCTGGGTCTCCTGTATGTTAGGACAAGTACTAAGGGTGCACTGTGTAGCCATGTCTGGGCCCTCTGTATACTAGGACAAGTACTAAGGGTGCACTGTGTAGCCATGTCTTGGTCCCCTATATATTAGGACAAGTTCTAAGGGTGCACTGTGTAGCCATGTCTTGGTCCCCTGCATATTAGGACAATTACTAAGGGTGCATTGTGCAGCCATATCTGGGTCTCCTGTATGTTAGGACAAGTACTAAGGGTGCACTGTGTAGCCATGTCTGGGCCCTCAGTATACTAGGACAAGTACTAAGGGTGCACTGTGTAGCCATGTCTTGGTCTCCTATATATTAGGACAAGTACTAAGGGTGCACTGTATAGCCATATCTGGTCTCCTATATATTAGGACAAGTACTAAGGGTGCCCTGTATAGCCATGTCTGGTCTCCTATATATATTAAGACAAGTACTAAGCGTGCACTGTGTAGCCATATCTGGGTCCCCTGCATATTAGGACAAGTACTAAGGGTGCACTGTGTAGCCATATCTTTGTTCCCCTGCATATTAGGAAAAGTACTAAGGGTGCACTGTGTAGTCATGTCTGGCCCCCTATATATTAGGACAAGTACTAAGGCTGCACTGTGTAGCCATATCTGGGTCCCCTGCATATTAGGACAAGTACTAAGGGTGCACTGTGTAGCCATATCTTTGTTCCCCTGCATATTAGGACAAGTACTAAGGGTGCACTGTGTAGCCATGTCTGGCCCCCTATATATTAGGACAAGTACTAAGGGTGCACTGTGTAGCCATATTGGGTCTCCTATATATTACGACACGTACTAAGGGTGCCCTGTGGAGCCATGTCTGGTCTCCTATATATTAGGACAAGTACTAAGGGTGCACTGTGTAGCCATGTCTGGGCTCCTATATATTAGGACAAGTACTAAGGGTGCACGGTTTAGCCATGTCTTTGTTCCTCTGCATATTAGGACAAGTACTAAGGGTGCACTGTGTAGTAATGTCTGGTCTCCTGTATATTAGGATAAGTACTAAGGGTGCACTGTGTAGTCATATCTGGTCTCCTGTATATTAGGATAAGTACTAAGGGTGCACTGTGTAGCCATGTCTGGTCTCCTATATATTAGGACAAGTACTAAGGGTGCACTGTGTAGCCATATTGGGTCTCCTATATATTAGGACAAGTACTAAGTCTGTACTGTGTAGCCATGTCTGCGCGCCTCATGTATTAGAACAAGTACTAAGGGTGCACTGTGTAGTCATGTCTGGGTCTCCTGTATATTAGGATAAGTACTAAGGGTGCACTGTGTAGCCATGTCTGGGCCCCCTGTATATTAGGACAAGTACTAAGGGGGCACTGTGTAGCCATGTCTGGTCCCCTATATATTAGGACAAGTACTAAGTGTGTACTGTGTAGTCATGTCTGGGTCCCCTGTGTATTAGGACAAGCATTAGGGTGCACTGTGTAGTCATGTCTGGGTCTCCTATATATTAGGACAAGTACTAAGGGTGCACTGTGTAGCCATGTCTGGGTCCCCTATGTATTAGAACAAGTACTAAGGGTGCACTGTGTAGCCATGTCTGGGTTCCTATATATTAGGACAAGTACTAAGCCTGCACTGTGTAGCCATGTCTGGTCCCCTATATATTAGGACAAGTACTAAGGGTGCACTGTGTAGACATGTCTGGGTCCCTATATATTAGGACAAGTACTAAGGGTGCACTGTGTAGCCATATCTGAGTCCCCTACATATATTAGGACAAGTACTAAGGGTGCACTGTGTAGCCATGTCTGGTCCCTATATATTAGGACAAGTACTAAGGCTGCACTGTGTAGCCATGTCTGGTCCCCTGCATATTAGGACCAGTACTAAGGGTGCACTGTGTAGCCATATCTGGTCTCTTATATATTAGGACAAGTACTAAGGGTGCACTGTGTACCCATATCTGGTCTCCTATATATTAGGACAAGTACTAAGGGTGCACTGTGTAGCCGTATCTGGTCTCCTATATATTAGGACAAGTACTAAGGGTGCACTGTGTGGCCATGTCTTGGTGCCCTGCATATTAGGACAAGTACTAAGGGTGCACTGTGTAGCCATGTCTTTGTTCCCCTGCATATTAGGACAAGTACTAAGGGTGCGCTGTGTAGCCATGTCTTGGTCCCCTGCATATTAAGACACGTACTAAGGCTGTATTGTGTAGCCATGTCTGCGCCCCTTATGTATTAGAACAAGTACTAAGGGTGCACTGTGTAGCCATGTCTGGGTCCTCTGTATATTAGGACAAGTACTAAGGGTGCACTGTGTAGTCATGTCTGGGTCCCCTATATATTAGGACAAGTTCTAAGGGTGCACTATGTACCCATATCTGGTCTCCTATATATTAGGACAAGTACTAAGGGTGTACTGTGTAGCCATATCTGGTCTCCTATATATTAGGACAAGTACTAAGGGTGCACGGTGTAGCCATGTCTGGGTCCCCTGCATATTAGGACAAGTAGTAAGGGTGCACTGTGTAGCCATGTCTGGTCTCCTATATATTAGGACAAGTACTAAGGGTGCACTGTGTAGCCATATCTGGTCTCCTATATATTAGGACAAGTACTAAGCGTGCACTGTGTAGCCATGTCTGGTCTCCTATATATTAGGACAAGTACTAAGCGTGCACTGTGTAGCCATGTCTGGTCTCCTATATATTAGGACAAGTACTAAGGCTGCACTGTGTAGCCATGTCTGGTCCCCTGCATATTAGGACAAGTACTAAGGGTGCACTGTGTAGCCATGTCTGGTCTCCTATATATTAGGACAAGTACTAAGGGTGCACGGTGTAGCCATGTCTTGGTCCCCTGCATATTAGAACAAGTACTAAGGCTGCACTGTGTACCCATATCTGGTCTCCTATATATTAGGACAAGTACTAAGGGTGCACTGTGTAGTCATGTCTGGGTCCCTATATATTAGGACAAGTACTAATGGTGCACTGTGTAGTCATGTCTGGGTCCCTATATATTAGGACAAGTACTATGGGTGTCCTGTGTAGTCATGTCTGGTCCCTATGTATTAGGACAAGTACTAAGGGTGCACGGTGTAGCCATGTCTTGGTCCATTGCATATTAGGACAAGTACTAAGGGTGCACTGTGTACCCGTATCTGGTCTCCTATATATTAGGACAAGTACTAAGGGTGCACTGTGTACCCATATCCGGTTTCCTATATATTAGGACAAGTACTAAAGATGCACTGTGTAGTCATGTCTTGGTCCCCTGCATATTAGGACAAGTACTAAGGGTGCACTGTGTAGCCATATCTTTGTTCGCCTGCATATTAGGACAAGTACTAAGGGTGCACTGTGTAGTCATGTCTTGGTCCCCTGCATATTAGGACAATTACTAAGGGTGCACTGTGCAGCCATATCTGGGTCTCCTGTATGTTAGGACAAGTACTAAGGGTGCCCTGTGTAGCCATGTCTGGGCCCTCTGTATACTAGGACAAGTACTAAGGGTGCACTGTGTAGCCATGTCTTGGTCCCCTATATATTAGGACAAGTTCTAAGGGTGCACTGTGTAGCCATGTCTTGGTCCCCTGCATATTAGGACAATTACTAAGGGTGCATTGTGCAGCCATATCTGGGTCTCCTGTATGTTAGGACAAGTACTAAGGGTGCACTGTGTAGCCATGTCTGGGCCCTCAGTATACTAGGACAAGTACTAAGGGTGCACTGTGTAGCCATGTCTTGGTCTCCTATATATTAGGACAAGTACTAAGGGTGCACTGTATAGCCATATCTGGTCTCCTATATATTAGGACAAGTACTAAGGGTGCCCTGTATAGCCATGTCTGGTCTCCTATATATTAGGACAAGTACTAAGCGTGCACTGTGTAGCCATATCTGGGTCCCCTGCATATTAGGACAAGTACTAAGGGTGCACTGTGTAGCCATATCTTTGTTCCCCTGCATATTAGGAAAAGTACTAAGGGTGCACTGTGTAGTCATGTCTGGCCCCCTATATATTAGGACAAGTACTAAGGCTGCACTGTGTAGCCATATCTGGGTCCCCTGCATATTAGGACAAGTACTAAGGGTGCACTGTGTAGCCATATCTTTGTTCCCCTGCATATTAGGACAAGTACTAAGGGTGCACTGTGTAGCCATGTCTGGCCCCCTATATATTAGGACAAGTACTAAAGGTGCACTGTGTAGCCATATTGGGTCTCCTATATATTACGACACGTACTAAGGGTGCCCTGTGGAGCCATGTCTGGTCTCCTATATATTAGGACAAGTACTAAGGGTGCACTGTGTAGCCATGTCTGGGCTCCTATATATTAGGACAAGTACTAAGGGTGCACGGTTTAGCCATGTCTTTGTTCCTCTGCATATTAGGACAAGTACTAAGGGTGCACTGTGTAGTAATGTCTAGTCTCCTGTATATTAGGATAAGTACTAAGGGTGCACTGTGTAGTCATATCTGGTCTCCTGTATATTAGGATAAGTACTAAGGGTGCACTGTGTAGCCATGTCTGGTCTCCTATATATTAGGACAAGTACTAAGGGTGCACTGTGTAGCCATATTGGGTCTCCTATATATTAGGACAAGTACTAAGTCTGTACTGTGTAGCCATGTCTGCGCGCCTCATGTATTAGAACAAGTACTAAGGGTGCACTGTGTAGCCATGTCTGGGCCCCCTGTATATTAGGACAAGTACTAAGGGTGCACTGTGTAGCCATGTCTGGGCCTCCTGTATATTAGGACAAGTACCAAGGGTGCACTGTGTAGCCATATTGGGTCCCCTGTGTATTAGGACAAGCATTAGGGTGCACTGTGTAGTCATGTCAGGGTCTCCTGTATATTAGGACAAGTACTAAAGGTGCCCTGTGTAGCCATGTCTGGTCCCCTATATATTAGGACAAGTAGTAAGGGTGCACTGTGTAGCCATATTGGGTCTCCTATATATTAGGACAAGTACAAAGCGTGCACTGTGTAGCCATGTCTGGTGTCCTATATATTAGGACAAGTACTAAGGGTGTACTGTGTAGCCATGTCTGGTCTCCTATATATTAGTATAAGTACTAAGGGTGCACTGTGTAGCCATGTCTAGTCCCCTATATATTAGGACAAGTACTAAGGGTGCACTGTGTAGCCATGTCTGGTCTCCTATATATTAGGACAAGTACTAAGTGTGCACTGTGTAGCCATGTCTTGGTACCCTGCATATTAGGACAAGTACTAAGGGTGCACTGTGTAGCCATGTCTTTGTTCCCCTGCATATTAGAACAAGTACTAAGGGTGCACTGTGTAGCCATGTCTGGGTCCCCTATATATTAGGACAAGTACTAAGGGTGCACTGTGTACCCATATCTGGTCTCCTATATATTAGGACAAGTACTAAGGGTGCACTGTGTACCCATATCTGGTCTCCTATATATTAGGACAAGTACTAAGGGTGCACTGTGTACCAATATCTGGTCTCCTATATATTAGGACAAGTACTAAGGGTGCACTGTGTAGCCATGTCTGGGTCCCCTATATATTAGGACAAGTACCAAGGGTGCACTGTGTAGCCATATCTGGTCTCCTATATATTAGGACAAGTACTAAGGCTGTACTGTGTAGTCATGTCTGGGTCCCCTATATATTAGGACAAGTACTAAGGGTGCACTGTGTAGTCATGTCTGGGTCCCTATATATTAGGACAAGTACTAAGGGTGCACTGTGTAGCCATGTCTTGGGCCCCTTATGTATTAGGACAAGTACTAAGGGTGCACTGTGTAGTCATGTCTGGGTTCCCTTTATATTAGGACAAGTACTAAGGGTGCACTGTGTAGTCATGTCTGGGTTCCCTATATATTAGGACAAGTACTAAGGGTGCACTGTGTAGTCATGTCTGGGTACCTATATATTAGGACAAGTACTAAGGGTGCACTGTGTAGTCATGTCTGGGTCCCTATATATTAGGAAAAGTACTAAGGGTGCACTGTGTAGCCATGTCTTGGGCCCCTTATGTATTAGGACAAGTACTAAGGGTGCACTGTGTAGCCATGTGTGGGTCCCCTATATATTAGGACAAGTACTAAGGCTGCACTGTGTAGTCATGTCTGGGTCTCCTGTATATTAGGACAAGTACTAAGGGTGCACTGTGTAGCCATATCTGGTCTCCTATATATTAGGACAAGTACCAAGGGTGCACTGTGTACCCATATCTGATCTCCTATATATTAAGACAAGTACTAAGGGTGCACTGTGTAGTCATGTCTGGTCTCCTGTATATTGGGATAAGTACTAAGGGTGCACTGTGTAGTCATGTCTGGGTCCCTATATATTAGGACAAGTACTAAGGGTGCACTGTGTAGTCATGTCTGGGTCTCCTGTATATTAGGATAAGTACTAAGCGTGCACTGTGTAGTCATCTATGGGTCCCTATATATTAGGACAAGTTCTAAGGGTGCACTGTGTAGTCATGTCTGGGTCCCTATATATTAGGACAAGTACTAAGGGTGCACTGTGTAGTCATGTCTGGTCTCCTATATATTAGGACAAGTACTAAGGGTGCACTGTGTAGTCATGTCTGGTCTCCTGTATATTAGGATAAGTACTAAGCGTGCAATGTGTAGCCATGTCTGGGTCCCTATATATTAGGACAAGTTCTAAGGGTGCACTGTGTAGTCATGTCTGGGTCCCTATATATTAGGACAAGTACTAAGGGTGCACTGTGTAGCCATGTCTTGGGCCCCTTATGTATTAGGACAAGTACTAAGGGTGCACTGTGTAGTCATGTCTGGGTTCCCTATATATTAGGACAAGTACTAAGGGTGCACTGTGTAGTCATGTCTGGGTTCCCTATATATTAGGACAAGTACTAAGGGTGCACTGTGTAGTCATGTCTGGGTCTCCTGTATATTCGGACAAGTACTAAGGGTGCACTATGTAGCCATGTCTGAGTCCCTATATATTAGAACAAGTACTAACTGTGCCCTGTGGAGCCATCTCTGGTCTCCTATATATTAGGACAAGTACTAAGGGTGCCCTGTGTAGCCACGTCTTGGTCCCCTGCATATTAGGACAAGTACTAAGGGTGCACTGTGTAGCCATGTCTGGGTCCCCATATATATTAGGACAAGCACTAAGGGTGCACTGTGTAGCCATGTCTGAGTCCCTATATATTAGGACAAGTACTAAGGGTGCCCTGTGTAGCCACGTCTTGGTCCCCTGCATATTAGGACAAGTACTAAGGGTGCACTGTGTAGCCATATCCGGTCTCCTATATATTAGGACAAGTACTAAGGGTGCACTGTGTAGCCATATCTGGTCTCCTATATATTATGACAAGTACTAAGGGTGCACTGTGTAGCCATGTCTGTGCCCCTATATATTAGGACAAGTACTAAGGGTGCCCTGTGTAGCCATATATAGTCTCCTATATATTAGGACAAGTACTAAGGGTGCACTGTGTAGCCATATCTGGTCTCCTATATATTAGGACAAGTACTAAGCGTGCACTGTGTAGCCATGTCTTTGTTCCCCTACATATTAGGACAAGTACTAAGCGTGCACTGTGTAGCCATGTCTTTGTTCCCCGACAAGTACTAAGGGTGCACTGTGTAGCCATGTCTGGGTCCCCTTATGTATTAGAACAAGTACTAAGGGTGCACTGTGTAGTCATGTCTGGGTACCTATATATTAGGACAAGTACTAAGGGTGCACTGTGTAGTCATGTCTGGGTCCCTATATATTAGGACAAGTACTAAGGGTGCACTGTGTAGCCATGTCTTGGGCCCCTTATGTATTAGGACAAGTACTAAGGCTGCACTGTGTAGTCATGTCTGGGTCTCCTGTATATTAGGACAAGTACTAAGGGTGCACTGTGTAGCCATGTGTGGGTCCCCTATATATTAGGACAAGTACTAAGGCTGCACTGTGTAGTCATGTCTGGGTCTCCTGTATATTAGGACAAGTACTAAGGGTGCACTGTGTAGCCATATCTGGTCTCCTATATATTAGGACAAGTACCAAGGGTGCACTGTGTACCCATATCTGATCTCCTATATATTAAGACAAGTACTAAGGGTGCACTGTGTAGTCATGTCTGGTCTCCTGTATATTGGGATAAGTACTAAGGGTGCACTGTGTAGTCATGTCTGGGTCCCTATATATTAGGACAAGTACTAAGGGTGCACTGTGTAGCCATGTCTGTGCCCCTATATATTAGGACAAGTACTAAGGGTGCCCTGTGTAGCCATATATAGTCTCCTATATATTAGGACAAGTACTAAGGGTGCACTGTGTAGCCATATCTGGTCTCCTATATATTAGGACAAGTACTAAGCGTGCACTGTGTAGCCATGTCTTTGTTCCCCTACATATTAGGACAAGTACTAAGCGTGCACTGTGTAGCCATGTCTTTGTTCCCCTACATATTAGGACAAGTACTAAGGGTGCACTGTGTAGCCATGTCTGTGCCCCTTATGTATTAGAACAAGTACTAAGGGTGCACTGTGTAGCCATGTCTGGGTCCCCTATATATTAGGACAAGTACTAAGGGTGCACTATGTAGCCATGTCTGGGCCCCCTGTATATTAGGACAAGTACTAAGGGTGCACTGTAGTCATGTCTGGGTCTACTATATATTAGGACAAGTACTAAGGGTGCACTGTGTAGCCATAACTGGTCTCCTGTATATTAGGACAAGTACTAAGGGTGCACTGTGTAGCCTTGTCTGGTCTCCTGTATATTAGGATAAGTACTAAGGGTGCACTGTGTAGCCATGTCTGGTCTCCTATATATTAGGACAAGTACTAGGGGTGCACTGTGTAGCCATATTGGGTCTCCTATATATTAGGACAAGTACTTAGTCTGTACTGTGTAGCCATGTCTGCGCGCCTCATGTATTAGAACAAGTACTAAGGGAGCACTGTGTAGCCATGTCTGGGCCCCCTGTATATTAGGACAAGTACTAAGGGTGCACTGTGTAGCCATGTCTGGGTCCCCTATATATTAGGACAAGTACTAAGGGTGCACTGTGTACCCATATCTGGTCTCCTATATATTAGGACAAGTACCAAGGGTGCACTGTGTAGCCATATTGGGTCCCCTGTGTATTAGGACAAGCATTAGGGTGCACTGTGTAGTCATGTCAGGGTCTCCTGTATATTAGGACAAGTACTAAGGGTGCCCTGTGTAGCCATGTCTGGTCCCCTATATATTAGGACAAGTACTAAGGGTGCACTGTGTAGCCATATTGGGTCTCCTATATATTAGGACAAGTACAAAGCGTGCACTGTGTAGCCATGTCTGGTGTCCTATATATTAGGACAAGTACTAAGGGTGTACTGTGTAGCCATGTCTGGTCTCCTATATATTAGTATAAGTACTAAGGGTGCACTGTGTAGCCATGTCTAGTCCCATATATATTAGGACAAGTACTAAGGGTGCACTGTGTAGCCATGTCTGGTCTCCTATATATTAGGACAAGTACTAAGTGTGCACTGTGTAGCCATGTCTTGGTCCCCTGCATATTAGGACAAGTACTAAGGGTGCACTGTGTAGCCATGTCTTTGTTCCCCTGCATATTAGAACAAGTACTAAGGGTGCACTGTGTAGCCATGTCTGGGTCCCCTATATATTAGGACAAGTACTAAGGGTGCACTGTGTACCCATATCTGGTCTCCTATATATTAGGACAAGTACTAAGGGTGCACTGTGTACCCATATCTGGTCTCCTATATATTAGGGCAAGTACTAAGGGTGCACTGTGTAGCCATGTCTTGGTCTCCTATATATTAGGACAAGTACTAAGGGTGCACTGTGTAGCCATGTGTGGGTCCCCTATATATTAGGACAAGTACTAAGGCTGCACTGTGTAGTCATGTCTGGGTCTCCTGTATATTAGGACAAGTACTAAGGGTGCACTGTGTAGCCATATCTGGTCTCCTATATATTAGGACAAGTACCAAGGGTGCACTGTGTACCCATATCTGATCTCCTATATATTAAGACAAGTACTAAGGGTGCACTGTGTAGTCATGTCTGGTCTCCTGTATATTGGGATAAGTACTAAGGGTGCACTGTGTAGTCATGTCTGGGTCCCTATATATTAGGACAAGTACTAAGGGTGCACTGTGTAGCCATGTCTGTGCCCCTATATATTAGGACAAGTACTAAGGGTGCCCTGTGTAGCCATATATAGTCTCCTATATATTAGGACAAGTACTAAGGGTGCACTGTGTAGCCATATCTGGTCTCCTATATATTAGGACAAGTACTAAGCGTGCACTGTGTAGCCATGTCTTTGTTCCCCTACATATTAGGACAAGTTCTAAGCGTGCACTGTGTAGCCATGTTGGGTCTCCTATATATTAGGACAAGTACTAAGTCTGTACTGTGTAGCCATGTCTGCGCGCCTCATGTATTAGAACAAGTACTAAGGGTGCACTGTGTAGCCATGTCTGGGCCCCCTGTATATTAGGACAAGTACTAAGGGTGCACTGTGTAGCCATGTCTGGGCCCCCTGTATATTAGGACAAGTACTAAGGGTGCACTGTGTAGCCATGTCTGGGTCCCCTATATATTAGGACAAGTACTAAGGGTGCACTGTGTACCCATATCTGGTCTCCTATATATTAGGACAAGTACCAAGGGTGCACTGTGTAGCCATATTGGGTCCCCTGTGTATTAGGACAAGCATTAGGGTGCACTGTGTAGTCATGTCAGGGTCTCCTGTATATTAGGACAAGTACTAAGGGTGCCCTGTGTAGCCATGTCTGGTCCCCTATATATTAGGACAAGTACTAAGGGTGCACTGTGTAGCCATATTGGGTCTCCTATATATTAGGACAAGTACAAAGCGTGCACTGTGTAGCCATGTCTGGTGTCCTATATATTAGGACAAGTACTAAGGGTGTACTGTGTAGCCATGTCTGGTCTCCTATATATTAGTATAAGTACTAAGGGTGCACTGTGTAGCCATGTCTAGTCCCATATATATTAGGACAAGTACTAAGGGTGCACTGTGTAGCCATGTCTGGTCTCCTATATATTAGGACAAGTACTAAGTGTGCACTGTGTAGCCATGTCTTGGTCCCCTGCATATTAGGACAAGTACTAAGGGTGCACTGTGTAGCCATGTCTTTGTTCCCCTGCATATTAGAACAAGTACTAAGGGTGCACTGTGTAGCCATGTCTGGGTCCCCTATATATTAGGACAAGTACTAAGGGTGCACTGTGTACCCATATCTGCTCTCCTATATATTAGGACAAGTACTAAGGGTGCACTGTGTACCCATATCTGGTCTCCTATATATTAGGGCAAGTACTAAGGGTGCACTGTGTAGCCATGTCTTGGTCTCCTATATATTAGGACAAGTACTAAGGTGCACTGTATAGCCATATCTGGTCTCCTATATATTAGGACAAGTGCTAAGCGTGCACTGTGTAGCCATATATGGGTCCCCTGCATATTAGGACAAGTACTAAGGGTGCACTGTGTAGCCATATCTTTGTTCCCCTGCATATTAGGAAAAGTACTAAGGGTGCACTGTGTAGTCATGTCTGGCCCCCTATATATTAGGACAAGTACTAAGGCTGCACTGTGTAGCCATATCTGGGTCCCCTGCATATTAGGACAAGTACTAAGGGTGCACTGTGTAGCCATATCTTTGTTCCCCTGCATATTAGGACAAGTACTAAGGGTGCACTGTGTAGCCATGTCTGGCCCCCTATATATTAGGACAAGTACTAAGGGTGCACTGTGTAGTCATGTCTGGGTCTCCTGTATATTAGGACAAGTACTAAGGGTACACTGTGTAGCCATATTGGGTCTCCTATATATTATGACAAGTACTAAGGGTGCCCTGTGGAGCCATGTCTGGTCTCCTATATATTAGGACAAGTACTAAGGGTGCTCTGTGTACCCATATCTGGTCTCCTATATATTAGGACAAGTACTAAGGGTGCACTGTGTAGCCATGTCTGGGCTCCTATATATTAGGACAAGTACTAAGGGTGCACTGTGTAGCCATGTCTTTGTTCCTCTGCATATTAGGACAAGTACTAAGGGTGCACTGTGTAGTAATGTCTGGTCTCCTGTATATTAGGATAAGTACTAAGGGTGCACTGTGTAGTCATATCTGGTCTCCTGTATATTAGGATAAGTACTAAGGGTGCACTGTGTAGCCATGTCTGGTCTCCTATATATTAGGACAAGAACTAAGGGTGCACTGTGTAGCCATATTGGGTCTCCTATATATTAGGACAAGTACTAAGTCTGTACTGTGTAGCCATGTCTGCGCGCCTCATGTATTAGAACAAGTACTAAGGGTGCACTGTGTAGCCATGTCTGGGCCCCCTGTATATTAGGACAAGTACTAAGGGTGCACTGTGTAGCCATGTCTGGGTCCCCTATATATTAGGACAAGTACTAAGGGTGCACTGTGTAGCCATGTCTGGGTCCCCTATATATTAGGACAAGTACTAAGGGTGCACTGTGTACCCATATCTGGTCTCCTATATATTAGGACAAGTACCAAGGGTGCACTGTGTAGCCATATTGGGTCCCCTGTGTATTAGGACAAGCATTAGGGTGCACTGTGTAGTCATGTCAGGGTCTCCTGTATATTAGGACAAGTACTAAGGGTGCCCTGTGTAGCCATGTCTGGTCCCCTATATATTAGGACAAGTACTAAGGGTGCACTGTGTAGCCATATTGGGTCTCCTATATATTAGGACAAGTACAAAGCGTGCACTGTGTAGCCATGTCTGGTGTCCTATATATTAGGACAAGTACTAAGGGTGTACTGTGTAGCCATGTCTGGTCTCCTATATATTAGTATAAGTACTAAGGGTGCACTGTGTAGCCATGTCTAGTCCCCTATATATTAGGACAAGTACTAAGGGTGCACTGTGTAGCCATGTCTGGTCTCCTATATATTAGGACAAGTACTAAGTGTGCACTGTGTAGCCATGTCTTGGTCCCCTATATATTAGGACAAATACTAAGGGTGCACTGTGTAGTCATGTCTGGGTCTCCTGTATATTCGGACAAGTACTAAGGGTGCATTATGTAGCCATGTCTGATTCGCTATATATTAGAACAAGTACTAACTGTGCCCTGTGGAGCCATGTCTGGTCTCCTATATATTAGGACAAGTACTAAGGGTGCCCTGTGTAGCCACGTCATGGTCATCTGCATATTAGGACAAGTACTAAGGGTGCACTGTGTAGCCATGTCTGGGTCCCCATATATATTAGGACAAGCACTAAGGGTGCACTGTGTAGCCATGTCTGAGTCCCTATATATTAGGACAAGTACTAAGGGTGCACTGTGTAGCCACGTCTTTGTCCCCTGCATATTAGGACAAGTACTAAGGGTGCACTGTGTAGCCATATCCGGTCTCCTATATATTAGGACAAGTACTAAAGGTGCACTGTGTAGCCATATATGGTCTCATATATATTATGACAAGTACTAAGGGTGCACTGTGTAGTCATGTCTGTGCCCCTATATATTAGGACAAGTACTAAGGGTGCACTGTGTAGCCATATCTGGTCTCCTATATATTATGACAAGTACTAAGGGTGCACTGTGTAGCCATGTCTGGGCCCCTATATATTAGGACAAGTACTAAGGGTGCACTGTGTAGCCATATATAGTCTCCTATATATTAGGACAAGTACTAAGGGTGCACTGTGTAGCCATGTCTTTGTTCCCCTGCATATTAGAACAAGTACTAAGGGTGCACTGTGTAGCCATGTCTTGGTCCCCTATATATTAGGACAAGTACTAAGGGTGCACTGTGTACCCATATCTGGTCTCCTATATATTAGGACAAGTACTAAGGGTGCACTGTGTACCCATATCTGGTCTCCTATATATTAGGGCAAGTACTAAGGGTGCACTGTGTAGCCATGTCTTGGTCTCCTATATATTAGGACAAGTACTAAGGTGCACTGTATAGCCATATCTGGTCTCCTATATATTAGGACAAGTACTAAGCGTGCACTGTGTAGCCATATCTGGGTCCCCTGCATATTAGGACAAGTACTAAGGGTGCACTGTGTAGCCATATCTTTGTTCCCCTGCATATTAGGAAAAGTACTAAGGGTGCACTGTGTAGTCATGTCTGGCCCCCTATATATTAGGACAAGTACTAAGGCTGCACTGTGTAGCCATATCTGGGTCCCCTGCATATTAGGACAAGTACTAAGGGTGCACTGTGTAGCCATATTGGGTCTCCTATATATTATGACAAGTACTAAGGGTGCCCTGTGGAGCCATGTCTGGTCTCCTATATATTAGGACAAGTACTAAGGGTGCTCTGTGTACCCATATCTGGTCTCCTATATATTAGGACAAGTACTAAGGGTGCACTGTGTAGCCATGTCTGGGCTCCTATATATTAGGACAAGTACTAAGGGTGCACTGTGTAGCCATGTCTTTGTTCCTCTGCATATTAGGACAAGTACTAAGGGTGCACTGTGTAGTAATGTCTGGTCTCCTGTATATTAGGATAAGTACTAAGGGTGCACTGTGTAGTCATATCTGGTCTCCTGTATATTAGGATAAGTACTAAGGGTGCACTGTGTAGCCATGTCTGGTCTCCTGTATATTAGGATAAGTACTAAGGGTGCACTGTGTAGCCATATTGGGTCTCCTATATATTAGGACAAGTACTAAGTCTGTACTGTGTAGCCATGTCTGCGCGCCTCATGTATTAGAACAAGTACTAAGGGTGCACTGTGTAGCCATGTCTGGGCCCCCTGTATATTAGGACAAGTACTAAGGGTGCACTGTGTAGTCATGTCTGGGTCCCCTATATATTAGGACAAGTACTAAGGGTGCACTGTGTACCCATATCTGGTCTCCTATATATTAGGACAAGTACCAAGGGTGCACTGTGTAGCCATATTGGGTCCCCTGTGTATTAGGACAAGCATTAGGGTGCACTGTGTAGTCATGTCAGGGTCTCCTGTATATTAGGACAAGTACTAAGGGTGCCCTGTGTAGCCATGTCTGGTCCCCTATATATTAGGACAAGTACTAAGGGTGCACTGTGTAGCCATATTGGGTCTCCTATATATTAGGACAAGTACAAAGCGTGCACTGTGTAGCCATGTCTGGTGTCCTATATATTAGGACAAGTACTAAGGGTGTACTGTGTAGCCATGTCTGGTCTCCTATATATTAGTATAAGTACTAAGGGTGCAGTGTGTAGCCATGTCTAGTCCCCTATATATTAGGACAAGTACTAAGGGTGCACTGTGTAGCCATGTCTGGTCTCCTATATATTAGGACAAGTACTAAGTGTGCACTGTGTAGCCATGTCTTGGTCCCCTATATATTAGGACAAGTACTAAGGGTGCACTGTGTAGTCATGTCTGGGTCTCCTGTATATTCGGACAAGTACTAAGGGTGCACTATGTAGCCATGTCTGATTCGCTATATATTAGAACAAGTACTAACTGTGCCCTGTGGAGCCATGTCTGGTCTCCTATATATTAGGACAAGTACTAAGGGTGCCCTGTGTAGCCACGTCATGGTCATCTGCATATTAGGACAAGTACTAAGGGTGCACTGTGTAGCCATGTCTGGGTCCCCATATATATTAGGACAAGCACTAAGGGTGCACTGTGTAGCCATGTCTGAGTCCCTATATATTAGGACAAGTACTAAGGGTGCCCTGTGTAGCCACGTCTTGGTCCCCTGCATATTAGGACAAGTACTAAGGGTGCACTGTGTAGCCATATCCGGTCTCCTATATATTAGGACAAGTACTAAAGGTGCACTGTGTAGCCATATATGGTCTCATATATATTATGACAAGTACTAAGGGTGCACTGTGTAGTCATGTCTGTGCCCCTATATATTAGGACAAGTACTAAGGGTGCAATGTGTAGCCATATCTGGTCTCCTATATATTATGACAAGTACTAAGGGTGCACTGTGTAGCCATGTTTGGGCCCCTATATATTAGGACAAGTACTAAGGGTGCACTGTGTAGCCATATATAGTCTCCTATATATTAGGACAAGTACTAAGGGTGCACTGTGTAGCCATGTCTTTGTTCCCCTACATATTACGACAAGTACTAAGGGTGCACTGTGTAGCCATGTCTGTGCCCCTTATGTATTAGAACAAGTACTAAGGGTGCACTGTGTAGCCATGTCTGGGTCCCCTATATATTAGGACAAGTACTAAGGGTGCACTATGTAGCCATGTCTGGGCCCCCTGTATATTAGGACAAGTACTAAGGGTGCACTGTAGCCATTTCTGGGTCCCTATATATTAGGACAAGTACTAAGGGTGCACTGTGTAGTCATGTCTGGGTCTACTTTATATTAGGACAAGTACAAAGCGTGCACTGTGTAGCCATGTCTGGTGTCCTATATATTAGGACAAGTACTAAGGGTGTACTGTGTAGCCATGTCTGGTCTCCTATATATTAGTATAAGTACTAAGGGTGCACTGTGTAGCCATGTCTAGTCCCCTATATATTAGGACAAGTACTAAGGGTGCACTGTGTAGCCATGTCTGGTCTCCTATATATTAGGACAAGTACTAAGTGTGCACTGTGTAGCCATGTCTTGGTCCCCTATATATTAGGACAAGTACTAAGGGTGCACTGTGTAGTCATGTCTGGGTCTCCTGTATATTCGGACAAGTACTAAGGGTGCACTATGTAGCCATGTCTGATTCGCTATATATTAGAACAAGTACTAACTGTGCCCTGTGGAGCCATGTCTGGTCTCCTATATATTAGGACAAGTACTAAGGGTGCCCTGTGTAGCCACGTCATGGTCATCTGCATATTAGGACAAGTACTAAGGGTGCACTGTGTAGCCATGTCTGGGTCCCCATATATATTAGGACAAGCACTAAGGGTGCACTGTGTAGCCATGTCTGAGTCCCTATATATTAGGACAAGTACTAAGGGTGCCCTGTGTAGCCACGTCTTGGTCCCCTGCATATTAGGACAAGTACTAAGGGTGCACTGTGTAGCCATATCCGGTCTCCTATATATTAGGACAAGTACTAAAGGTGCACTGTGTAGCCATATATGGTCTCATATATATTATGACAAGTACTAAGGGTGCACTGTGTAGTCATGTCTGTGCCCCTATATATTAGGACAAGTACTAAGGGTGCAATGTGTAGCCATATCTGGTCTCCTATATATTATGACAAGTACTAAGGGTGCACTGTGTAGCCATGTTTGGGCCCCTATATATTAGGACAAGTACTAAGGGTGCACTGTGTAGCCATATATAGTCTCCTATATATTAGGACAAGTACTAAGGGTGCACTGTGTAGCCATGTCTTTGTTCCCCTACATATTACGACAAGTACTAAGGGTGCACTGTGTAGCCATGTCTGTGCCCCTTATGTATTAGAACAAGTACTAAGGGTGCACTGTGTAGCCATGTCTGGGTCCCCTATATATTAGGACAAGTACTAAGGGTGCACTATGTAGCCATGTCTGGGCCCCCTGTATATTAGGACAAGTACTAAGGGTGCACTGTAGCCATTTCTGGGTCCCTATATATTAGGACAAGTACTAAGGGTGCACTGTGTAGTCATGTCTGGGTCTACTTTATATTAGGACAAGTACTAAGGGTGCACTGTGTAGCCATAACTGGTCTCCTGTATATTAGGACAAGTACTAAGGGTGCACTGTGTAGCCATGTCTGGTCTCCTATATATTAGGACAAGTACTAAGGGTGCACTGTGTAGCCATATTTGGTCTCCTATATATTAGGACAAGTACTTAGTCTGTACTGTGTAGCCATGTCTGCGCGCCTCATGTATTAGAACAAGTACTAAGGGTGCACTGTGTAGCCATGTCTGGGCCCCCTGTATATTAGGACAAGTACTAAGGGTGCAATGTGTAGCCATGTCTGGGTCCCCTATATATTAGGACAAGTACTAAGGGTGCACTGTGTACCCATATCTGGTCTCCTATATATTAGGACAAGTACCAAGGGTGCACTGTGTAGCCATATTGGGTCCCCTGTGTATTAGGACAAGCATTAGGGTGCACTGTGTAGTCATGTCAGGGTCTCCTGTATATTAGGACAAGTACTAAGGGTGCCCTGTGTAGCCATGTCTGGTCCCCTATATATTAGGACAAGTACTAAGGGTGCACTGTGTAGCCATATTGGGTCTCCTATATATTAGGACAAGTACTAAGGGTGCACTGTGTAGCCATGTCTGGTGTCCTATATATTAGGACAAGTACTAAGGGTGTACTGTGTAGCCATGTCTGGTCTCCTATATATTAGTATAAGTACTAAGGGTGCACTGTGTAGCCATGTCTGGTCTCCTATATATTAGGACAAGTACTAAGTGTGCACTGTGTAGCCATGTCTTGGTCCCCTGCATATTAGGACAAGTACTAAGGGTGCACTGTGTAGCCATGTCTTTGTTCCCCTGCATATTAGAACAAGTACTAAGGGTGCACTGTGTAGCCATGTCTGGGTCCCCTATTTATTAGGACAAGTACTAAGGGTGCACTGTGTACCCATATCTGGTCTCCTATATATTAGGACAAGTACTAAGGGTGCACTGTGTACCCATATCTGGTCTCCTATATATTAGGACAAGTACTAAGGGTGCACTGTGTACCCATATCTGGTCTCCTATATATTAGGACAAGTACTAAGGGTGCACTGTGTAGCCATGTCTGGGTCCCCTATATATTAGGACAAGTACCAAGGGTGCACTGTGTACCCATATCTGGTCTCCTATATATTAGGACAAGTACTAAGGGTGCACTGTGTAGTCATGTCTGGTTTCCTGTATATTAGGATAAGTACTAAGGGTGCACTGTGTAGTCATATCTGGGTCCCTATATATTAGGACAAGTACTAAGGGTGCACTGTGTAGCCATGTCTGGGTCCCTATATATTAGGACAAGTACTAAGGGTGCACTGTGTAGCCATATCTGGTCTCCTATATATTATGACAAGTACTAAGGGTGCACTGTGTAGCCATGTCTGGGCCCTCTGTATATTAGGACAAGTACTAAGGGTGCACTGTGTAGCCATGTCTTGGTCCCCTGCATATTAGGACAAGTACTAAGGGTGCATTGTGTACCCATATCTGGTCTCCTATATATTAGGACAAGTACTAAGGGTGCACTGTGTAGTCATATCTGGTCTCCTATATATTAGGACAAGTACTAAGGGTGCACTGTGTACCCATATCTGGTCCCCTATATATTAGGACAAGTACTAAGGGTGCACTGCGTACCCATATTTGGTCTCCTATATATTAGGACCAGTACTAAGGGTGCACTGTATAGCCATGTCTGGTCTCCTATATATTAGGACAAGTACTATGGGTGCACTGTGTAGTCATGTCTTGGTCCCCTGCATATTAGGACAAGTACTAAGGGTGCACTGTGTAGCCATGTCTTGGTCCACTGCATATTAAGACAATTACTAAGGGTGTACTGTGTAGCCATATTGGGTCTCCTATATATTATGACAAGTACTAAGGGTGCACTGTGTACCCATATCTGGTCTCCTATATATTAGGACAAGTACTAAGGGTGCACTGTGTAGTCATATCTCCTCTCCTAATATTAGGACAAGCACTAAGGGTGCACTGTGTAGTCACGTCTGGGTCCCTTGCATATTAGGACAAGTACTAAAGGTGCACTGTGTAGTCATGTCTGGGTCCCTATATATTAGGACAAGTATTAAGGGTGCACTGTGTAGTCATGTCTGGGTCTCCTGTATATTAGGACAAGTACTAAGGGTGCACTGTGTAGCCATGTCTTGGTCCCCTGCATATTAGGACAAGTACTAAGGGTGCACTGTGTAGCCATATCTGGTCTCCTATATATTAGGATAAGTACTAAGGGTGCACTGTGTAGTCATGTCTGGGTCCCTATATATTAGACCAAGTACTAACTGTGCCCTGTGGAGCCATGTCTGGTCTCCTATATATTAGGACAAGTACTAAGGGTGCACTGTGCAGCCATGTCTGGGTCTCCTATATATTAGGACAAGTACTAAGGGTGCACTGTGTAGCCATATTGGGTCTCCTATATATTAGGACAAGTACTAAGGGTGCCCTGTGTAGCCATGTCTTGGTCCCCTGCATATTAAGACAAGTACTAAGGCTGTACTGTGTAGCCATGTCTGCGCCCTTATGTATTAGGACAAGTACTAAGGGTGCACTGTGTAGCCATATCTGGGTCTCCTATATATTAGGACAAGTACTAAGTCTGTACTGTGTACCCATATCTGGTCTCCTATATATTAGGACAAGTACCAAGGGTGCACTTTGTACCCATATCTTGTCTCCTATATATTAGGAGAAGTACTAAAGGTGCACTGTGTAGTCATGTCTGGACTCCTGTATATTAGGATAAGTACAAAGGGTGCACTGTGTAGTCATGTCTGGGTCCCTATATATTAGGATAAGTACTAAGGGTGCACTGTGTAGCCATGTCTGGGTCCCTATATATTAGGACAAGTACTAAGGGTGCACTGTGTAGCCATGTCTGAGTCCCTATATATTAGACCAAGTACTAAGGGTGCACTGTGTAGTCATATTGGGTCTCCTATATATTAGGACAAGTACTAAGGGTGCACTGTGTAGCCATGTCTGGTCTCCTATATATTAGGACAAGTACTAAGGGTGCCCTGTGTAGCCATGTCTTTGTCCCTTGCATATTAAGACAAGTACTAAGGCTATACTGTGTAGCCATGTCTGCGCCCTTATGTATTAGGACAAGTACTAAGGGTGCACTGTGTAGCCATATTGGGTCTCCTATATATTAGGACAAGTACTAAGTCTGTACTGTGTACCCATATCTGGTCTCCTATATATTAGGACAAGTACCAAGGGTGCACTGTGTACCCATATCTGGTCTCCTATATATTAGGACAAGTATCAAGGGTGCACTGTGTACCCATATCTGGTCTCCTATATATCAGGACAAGTACCAAGGGTGCACTGTGTACCCATATCTTGTCTCCTATATATTAGGAGAAGTACTAAGGGTGCACTGTGTAGTCATGTCTGGTCTCCTATATATTAGGACAAGTACCAAGGGTGCACTGTGTACCCATATCTTGTCTCCTATATATTAGGAGAAGTACTAAGGGTGCACTGTGTAGTCATGTCTGGTCTCCTGTATATTAGGATAAGTACAAAGGGTGCACTGTGTAGTCATATCTCGGTCCCTATATATTAGGACAAGTACTAAGGGTGCACTGTGTAGCCATATCTGGTCTCCTATATATTAGGACAAGTACTAAGGCTGTACTGTGTAGCCATGTCTGGGTCCCTATATATTAGGACAAGTACTAAGGGTGCACTGTGTAGTCATGTCGGGGCCCCTATATATTAGGACAAGTACTAAGGGTGCCCTGTGTAGCCATGTATGAGTCCCTATATATTAGAACAAGTACTAACTGTGCTCTGTGGAGCCATGTCTGGTTCCCTATATATTAGGACAAGTACTAAGGGTGCACTGTGTAGCCATGTCAGGTCCCCTATATATTAGGACAAGTACTAAGGGTGCACTGTGTAGCCATGTCTTGGTCCCCTGCATATTAGGACAAGTACTAAGGGTGCACTGTGTAGCCATGTCTGGTCTCCTATGTATTAGGACAAGTACTAAGGGTGCACTGTGTAGCCATGTCTTTGTTCCCCTGCATATTAGAACAAGTACTTAGGGTGCACTGTGTAGCCATGTCTGGGTCCCCTATATATTAGGACAAGTACTAAGGGTGCACTGTGTAGCCATATCTTTGTTCCCCTGCATATTAGGACAAGTACTAAGGGTGCACTGTGTAGCCATGTCTGGCCCCCTATATATTAGGACAAGTACTAAGGGTGCACTGTGTAGTCATGTCTGGGTCTCCTGTATATTAGGACAAGTACTAAGGCTGCACTGTGTACCCATATCTGGTCTCCGATATATTAGGACAAGTACTAAGGGTGCACTGTATAGCCATGTCTGGTCTCCTATATATTAGGACAAGTACTAAGGGTGCACTGTGTAGCCATATCTGGTCTCCTATATATTAGGACAAGTACTAAGGGTGCACTGTGTATCCATATCTGGTCTCCTATATATTAGGACAAGTACTAAGGGTGCACTGTATAGCCATATCTGGTCTCCTATATATTAAGATAAGTACTAAGGGTGCACTGTGTAGCCATGTCTGGGTCCCTATATATTAGGATAAGTACTAAGGGTGCACTGTCTAGCCATGTCTGGCCCCCTATATATTAGGACAAGTACTAAGGGTGCACTGTGTAGTCATGTCTGGGTCTCCTGTATATTAGGACAAGTACTAAGGCTGCACTGTGTACCCATATCTGGTCTCCGATATATTAGGACAAGTACTAAGGGTGCACTGTATAGCCATGTCTGGTCTCCTATATATTAGGACAAGTACTAAGGGTGCACTGTGTAGCCATATCTGGTCTCCTATATATTAGGACAAGTACTAAGGGTGCACTGTGTACCCATATCTGGTCTCCTATATATTAGGACAAGTACTAAGGGTGCACTGTATAGCCATATCTGGTCTCCTATATATTAAGATAAGTACTAAGGGTGCACTGTGTAGCCATGTCTGGGTCCCTATATATTAGGATAAGTACTAAGGGTGCACTGTGTAGTCATGTCTGGGTACCTATATATTAGGACAAGTACTAAGGGTGCCCTGTGGAGCCATGTCTGGTCACCTATATATTAGGACAAGTACTAAGGGTGCACTGTGTAGCCATGTCTGGGTCTCCTATATATTAGGACAAGTACTAAGGGTGCACTGTGTACCCATATCTGGTCTCCTATATATTAGGTCAAGTACTAAGGGTACACTGTGTACCCATATCTGTTCTCCTATATATTAGGACAAGTACCAAGGGTGTACTGTGTACCCATATCTGGTCTCCTATATATTAGGACAAGTACAAAGGGTGCACTGTGTAGTCATATCTGGGTCCCTATATATTAGGACAAGTACTAAGGGTGCACTGTGTAGTCATGTCTGGGTCTCCTATATATTAGGACAAGTACTAAGGGTGCACGGTGTAGTCATGTCTGGGTCCCCTATATATTAGGACAAGTACTAAGGGTGCACTGTGTAGCCATGTCTGGGTCCCTATATATTAGGACAAGTACTAAGGGTGCACTTTGTAGCCATGTCTTTGTTCCCCTGCATATTAGGACAAGTACTAAGGGTGCACTGTGTAGCCATGTCTTGGTCCCCTGCATATTAAGACAAGTACTAAGGGTGCCCTGTGTAGCCATGTCTGGTCTCCTATATATTAGGACAAGTACTAAGGCTGTACTGTGTAGTCATGTCTGGGTCCCCTATATATTAGGACAAGTACTAAGGTGCACTGTGTAGTCATGTTGGGCTCCCTATATATTAGGACAAGTACTAAGGGTGCACTGTGTAGTCATGTTGGGATCCCTATATATTAGGACAAGTACTAAGGGTGCACTGTGTAGTCATGTTGGGATCCCTATATATTGGGATAAGTACTAAGGGTGCCCTGTGTAGCCATGTCTTGGGCCCCTTATGTATTAGGACAAGTACTAAGGGTGCCCTGTGTAGCCATGTCTGAGTCCCTATATATTAGAACAAGTACTAACTGTGCTCTGTGTAGCCATGTCTGGTTCCCTATATATTAGTATAAGTACTAAGGGTGCACTGTGTAGTCATGTCTTGGTCCCCTGCATATTAGGACAAGTACTAAGGGTGCTCTGTGTAGCCATGTCTTTGTTCCCCTGCATATTAGAACAAGTACTAAGGGTGCACTGTGTAGCCATGTCTGGGTCCCCTATATATTAGGACAAGTACCAAAGGTGCACTGTGTACCCATATCTGGTCTCCTATATATTAGGGCAAGTACAAAGGGTGCACTGTGTAGCCATGTCTGGGTTCCTATATATTAGGACAAGTACTAAGGGTGCACTGTGTAGCCATGTCTGGGTCCCTATATATTAGGACAAGTACTAAGGGTGCACTGTGTAGTCATGTCTGGGTCTCCTGTATATTAGGATAAGTACTAAGGGTGCACTGTGTAGTCATGTCTGGGTCCCTATATATTAGGACAAGTACTAAGGGTGCACTGTGTAGCCATGTCCGGGTCCCTATATATTAGGACAAGTAATAAGGGTGCACTGTGTAGTCATGTCTGGGTCTCCTGTATATTAGGATAAGTACTAAGGGTGCACTGTGTAGCCATGTCTGGTCCCCTATATATTAGGACAAGTACTTAGGGTGCACTGTGTAGTCATGTCTGGGCCCCCTATATATTAGGACAAGTACTAACTGTGCCCTGTGGAGCCATATCTGGTCTCCTATATATTAGGACAAGTACTAAGGGTGCACTGTGTAGTCACGTCTGGGTCCCCTGCATATTAGGACAAGTACTAAAGGTGCTGTGTAGTCATGTCTGGGCCCCCTGTATATTAGGACAAGTACTAAGGGTGCACTGTGTAGTCATGTCTGGTCCCCTATATATTAGGACAAGTACTCAGGGTGCACTGTGTAGCCATATTGGGTCTCCTATATATTAGGACAAGTACTATGGGTGCACTGTGTAGCCATATCTGGTCTCCTATATATTAGGACAAGTACCAAGGGTGCACAGTGTAGCCATGTCTGGTCTCCTTTATATTAGGACAAGTACTAAGGGTGCACTGTGTATCCATGTGTAGGTCCCCTATATATTAGGACAAGTACTAAGGGTGCCCTGTGTACCCATATCTGGTCTCCTATATATTAGGACAAGTACTAAGGGTGCACTGTGTACCCATATCCGGTCTCCTATATATTAGGACAAGTACTAAGGGTGCACTGTGTAGCCATACTTTGTTCCCCTACATATTAGGACAAGTACTAAGGGTGCACTGTGTAGTCATGTCTTGGTCCCCTGCATATTAGGACAAGTACTAAGGGTGCACTGTGTAGCCATACTTTGTTAACCTGCATATTAGGAAAAGTACTAAGGGTGCACTGTGTAGTCATGTCTGTGTCTCCTATATATTAGGACAAGTATTAAGGGTGCACTGTGTAGCCATATTGGGTCTCCTATATATTAGGACAAGTACTAATGCTGCACTGCGTAGTCATGTCTGGGTCTCCTGTATATTAGGACAAGTACTAAGGGTGCCCTGTGTAGCCATATTGGGTCCCCTGCATATTAGGACAAGTACTAAGGGTGCACTGTGTAGCCATATCTGGTCCCCTATATATGAGGACAAGTACTAAGGGTGCACTGTGTAGCCATATCTGGTCTCCTATATATTAGGACAAGTACTAAGGGTGCACTGTGTAGCCATATCTGGTCTCCTATATATTAGGACAAGTACTAAGCGTGCACTGTGTAGCAATATCTGGGTCCCCTGCATATTAGGACTAGTACTAAGGGTGCACTGTGTAGCCATGTCTGGGTCCCTATATATTAGGATAAGTACTAAGGGTGCACTGTCTAGCCATGTCTGGCCCCCTATATATTAGGACAAGTACTAAGGGTGCACTGTGTAGTCATGTCTGGGTCTCCTGTATATTAGGACAAGTACTAAGGCTGCACTGTGTACCCATATCTGGTCTCCGATATATTAGGACAAGTACTAAGGGTGCACTGTATAGCCATGTCTGGTCTCCTATATATTAGGACAAGTACTAAGGGTGCACTGTGTAGCCATATCTGGTCTCCTATATATTAGGACAAGTACTAAGGGTGCACTGTGTACCCATATCTGGTCTCCTATATATTAGGACAAGTACTAAGGGTGCACTGTATAGCCATATCTGGTCTCCTATATATTAAGATAAGTACTAAGGGTGCACTGTGTAGCCATGTCTGGGTCCCTATATATTAGGATAAGTACTAAGGGTGCACTGTGTAGTCATGTCTGGGTACCTATATATTAGGACAAGTACTAAGGGTGCCCTGTGGAGCCATGTCTGGTCTCCTATATATTAGGACAAGTACTAAGGGTGCACTGTGTAGCCATGTCTGGGTCTCCTATATATTAGGACAAGTACTAAGGGTGCACTGTGTACCCATATCTGGTCTCCTATATATTAGGTCAAGTACTAAGGGTACACTGTGTACCCATATCTGTTCTCCTATATATTAGGACAAGTACCAAGGGTGTACTGTGTACCCATATCTGGTCTCCTATATATTAGGACAAGTACAAAGGGTGCACTGTGTAGTCATATCTGGGTCCCTATATATTAGGACAAGTACTAAGGGTGCACTGTGTAGTCATGTCTGGGTCTCCTATATATTAGGACAAGTACTAAGGGTGCACGGTGTAGTCATGTCTGGGTCCCCTATATATTAGGACAAGTACTAAGGGTGCACTGTGTAGCCATGTCTGGGTCCCTATATATTAGGACAAGTACTAAGGGTGCACTTTGCAGCCATGTCTTTGTTCCCCTGCATATTAGGACAAGTACTAAGGGTGCACTGTGTAGCCATGTCTTGGTCCCCTGCATATTAAGACAAGTACTAAGGGTGCCCTGTGTAGCCATGTCTGGTCTCCTATATATTAGGACAAGTACTAAGGCTGTACTGTGTAGTCATGTCTGGGTCCCCTATATATTAGGACAAGTACTAAGGTGCACTGTGTAGTCATGTTGGGCTCCCTATATATTAGGACAAGTACTAAGGGTGCACTGTGTAGTCATGTTGGGATCCCTATATATTAGGACAAGTACTAAGGGTGCACTGTGTAGTCATGTTGGGATCCCTATATATTGGGATAAGTACTAAGGGTGCCCTGTGTAGCCATGTCTTGGGCCCCTTATGTATTAGGACAAGTACTAAGGGTGCCCTGTGTAGCCATGTCTGAGTCCCTATATATTAGAACAAGTACTAACTGTGCTCTGTGTAGCCATGTCTGGTTCCCTATATATTAGTATAAGTACTAAGGGTGCACTGTGTAGTCATGTCTTGGTCCCCTGCATATTAGGACAAGTACTAAGGGTGCTCTGTGTAGCCATGTCTTTGTTCCCCTGCATATTAGAACAAGTACTAAGGGTGCACTGTGTAGCCATGTCTGGGTCCCCTATATATTAGGACAAGTACCAAAGGTGCACTGTGTACCCATATCTGGTCTCCTATATATTAGGGCAAGTACAAAGGGTGCACTGTGTAGCCATGTCTGGGTTCCTATATATTAGGACAAGTACTAAGGGTGCACTGTGTAGCCATGTCTGGGTCCCTATATATTAGGACAAGTACTAAGGGTGCACTGTGTAGTCATGTCTGGGTCTCCTGTATATTAGGATAAGTACTAAGGGTGCACTGTGTAGTCATGTCTGGGTCCCTATATATTAGGACAAGTACTAAGGGTGCACTGTGTAGCCATGTCCGGGTCCCTATATATTAGGACAAGTAATAAGGGTGCACTGTGTAGTCATGTCTGGGTCTCCTGTATATTAGGATAAGTACTAAGGGTGCACTGTGTAGCCATGTCTGGTCCCCTATATATTAGGACAAGTACTTAGGGTGCACTGTGTAGTCATGTCTGGGCCCCCTATATATTAGGACAAGTACTAACTGTGCCCTGTGGAGCCATATCTGGTCTCCTATATATTAGGACAAGTACTAAGGGTGCACTGTGTAGTCACGTCTGGGTCCCCTGCATATTAGGACAAGTACTAAAGGTGCTGTGTAGTCATGTCTGGGCCCCCTGTATATTAGGACAAGTACTAAGGGTGCAGTGTGTAGTCATGTCTGGTCCCCTATATATTAGGACAAGTACTCAGGGTGCACTGTGTAGCCATATTGGGTCTCCTATATATTAGGACAAGTACTATGGGTGCACTGTGTAGCCATATCTGGTCTCCTATATATTAGGACAAGTACCAAGGGTGCACAGTGTAGCCATGTCTGGTCTCCTTTATATTAGGACAAGTACTAAGGGTGCACTGTGTATCCATGTGTAGGTCCCCTATATATTAGGACAAGTACTAAGTCTGTACTGTGTACCCATATCTGGTCTCCTATATATTAGGACAAGTACTAAGGGTGCACTGTGTACCCATATCCGGTCTCCTATATATTAGGACAAGTACTAAGGGTGCACTGTGTAGCCATACTTTGTTCCCCTACATATTAGGACAAGTACTAAGGGTGCACTGTGTAGTCATGTCTTGGTCCCCTGCATATTAGGACAAGTACTAAGGGTGCACTGTGTAGCCATACTTTGTTAACCTGCATATTAGGAAAAGTACTAAGGGTGCACTGTGTAGTCATGTCTGTGTCTCCTATATATTAGGACAAGTATTAAGGGTGCACTGTGTAGCCATATTGGGTCTCCTATATATTAGGACAAGTACTAATGGTGCACTGCGTAGTCATGTCTGGGTCTCCTGTATATTAGGACAAGTACTAAGGGTGCCCTGTGTAGCCATATTGGGTCCCCTGCATATTAGGACAAGTACTAAGGGTGCACTGTGTAGCCATATCTGGTCCCCTATATATGAGGACAAGTACTAAGGGTGCACTGTGTAGCCATATCTGGTCTCCTATATATTAGGACAAGTACTAAGGGTGCACTGTGTAGCCATATCTGGTCTCCTATATATTAGGACAAGTACTAAGCGTGCACTGTGTAGCAATATCTGGGTCCCCTGCATATTAGGACTAGTACTAAGGGTGCACTGTGGAGCCATATCTTTGTTCCCCTGCATATTAGGAAAAGTACTAAGGGTGCACTGTGTAGTCATGTCTGGCCCCCTATATATTAGGACAAGTACTAAGGGTGCACTGTGTAGCAATATCTGGGTCCCCTGCATATTAGGACAAGTACTAAGGGTGCACTGTGTAGCCATATCTTTGTTCCCCTGCATATTAGGACAAGTACTAAGGGTGCACTGTGTAGCCATGTCTTGGTCCCCTGCATATTAGGACAAGTACTAAGGGTGCACTGTGTACCCATATCTGGTCTCCTATATATTAGGACAAGTACCAAGGGTGCACTGTGTACCCATATCTGGTGTCCTATATATTAGGACAAGTACTAAGGGTGCACTGTGTAGTCATGTCTGTGTCCCTATATATTAGGACAAGTACTAAGGGTGCACTGTGTAGCCATGTCTGGATCCCTATATATTAGGACAAGTACTAAGGGTGCACTGTGTAGTCATGTCTGGGTCTCCTGTATATTAGGACAAGTACTAAGGGTGCACTGTGTAGCCTTGTCTTGGTCCCCTGCATATTAGGACAAGTACTAAGGGTGCACTGTGTAGCCATATCTGGTCTCCTATATATTAGGACAAGTACTAAGGGTGCACTGTGTAGCCATATAGGGTCTCCTATATATTAGGACAAGTACTAAGGGTGCACTGTGTAGTCATGTCTGGGTCTCCTGTATATTAGGACAAGTACAAAGGGTGCACTGTGTAGCCATATCTGGTCTCCTATATATTAGGATAAGTACTAAGGGTGCCCTGTGTAGTCATGTCTGGGTCCCTATATATTAGGATAAGTACTAAGGGTGCACTGTGTAGCCATGTCTAGGTCCCTATATATTAGGATAAGTACTAAGGGTGCACTGTGTAGCCATGTCTTTGTTCCCCTGCATATTAGGACAAGTACTATGAGTGTACTGTGTAGCCATGTCTTGGTCCCCTGCATATTAAGACAAGTACTAAGGGTGCACTGTGTAGTCATGTCTGGACTCCTGTATATTAGGATAAGTACAAAGGGTGCACTGTGTAGTCATGTCTGGGTCCCTATATATTAGGATAAGTACTAAGGGTGCACTGTGTAGCCATGTCTGGGTCCCTATATATTAGGACAAGTACTAAGGGTGCACTGTGTAGCCATGTCTGAGTCCCTATATATTAGACCAAGTACTAAGGGTGCACTGTGTAGCCATGTCTGGTCTCCTATATATTAGGACAAGTACTAAGGGTGCCCTGTGTAGCCATGTCTTTGTCCCTTGCATATTAAGACAAGTACTAAGGCTATACTGTGTAGCCATGTCTGCGCCCTTATGTATTAGGACAAGTACTAAGGGTGCACTGTGTTGCCATATCTGGGTCTCCTATATATTAGGACAAGTACTAAGGGTGCATTGTGTAGCCATATTGGGTCTCCTATATATTAGGACAAGTACTAAGTCTGTACTGTGTACCCATATCTGGTCTCCTATATATTAGGACAAGTACCAAGGGTGCACTGTGTACCCATATCTGGTCTCCTGTATATTAGGACAAGTACCAAGGGTGCACTGTGTACCCATATCTGGTCTCCTATATATCAGGACAAGTACCAAGGGTGCACTGTGTACCCATATCTTGTCTCCTATATATTAGGAGAAGTACTAAGGGTGCACTGTGTAGTCATGTCTGGTCTCCTGTATATTAGGATAAGTACAAAGGGTGCACTGTGTAGTCATATCTCGGTCCCTATATATTAGGACAAGTACTAAGGGTGCACTGTGTAGCCATGTCTGGGTCCCTATATATTAGGACAAGTACTATGGGTGTACTGTGTAGCCATGTCTTGGTCCCCTGCATATTAAGACAAGTACTAAGGGTGCACTGTGTAGCCATATCTGGTCTCCTATATATTAGGACAAGTACTAAGGCTGTACTGTGTAGCCATGTCTGGGTCCCTATATATTAGGACAAGTACTAAGGGTGCACTGTGTAGTCATGTCTGGGTCCCTATATATTAGGACAAGTACTAAGGGTGCACTGTGTAGTCATGTCGGGGCCCCTATATATTAGGACAAGTACTAAGGGTGCCCTGTGTAGCCATGTCTGGTCCCCTATATATTAGGACAAGTACTAAGGGTGCACTGTGTAGCCATGTCTTGGTCCCCTGCATATTAGGACAAGTACTAAGGGTGCACTGTGTAGCCATGTCTGGTCTCCTATATATTAGGACAAGTACTAAGGGTGCACTGTGTAGCCATGTCTTTGTTCCCCTGCATATTAGAACAAGTACTAAGGGTGCACTGTGTAGCCATGTCTTGGTCCCCTGCATATTAGGACAAGTACTAAGGGTGCACTGTGTAGCCTTGTCTTGGTCCCCTGCATATTAGGACAAGTACTAAGGGTGCACTGTGTAGCCATATCTGGTCTCCTATATATTAGGACAAGTACTAAGGGTGCACTGTGTACCCATATCTGGTCTCCTATATATTAGGACAACTACTAAGAGTGCACTGTGTAGCCATGTCTGGTCCCCTATATATTAGGACAAGTACTAAGGGTGCACTGTGTAGCCATGTCTTGGTCCCCTGCATATTAAGACAAGTACTAAGGCTGTACTGTGTAGCCATGTCTGCGCCCTTATGTATTAGGACAAGTACTAAGGGTGCACTGTGTAGTCATGTCTGGTCTCCTGTATATTAGGATAAGTACAAAGGGTGCACTGTGTAGTCATATCTCGGTCCCTATATATTAGGACAAGTACTAAGAGTGCATTGTGTAGCCATGTCTGGGTCCCTATATATTAGGACAAGTACTATGGGTGTACTGTGTAGCCATGTCTTGGTCCGCTGCATATTAAGACAAGTACTAAGCGTGCACTGTGTAGCCATATCTGGTCTCCTATATATTAGGACAAGTACTAAGGCTGCACTGTGTAGTCATGTCGGGGTCCCTATATATTAGGACAAGTACTAAGGGTGCCCTGTGTAGCCATGTCTGAGTACCTATATATTAGAACAAGTACTAACTGTGCTCTGTGGAGCCATGTCTGGTTCCCTATATATTAGGACAATTACTAAGGGTGCACTGTGTAGCCATATCTGGTCTCCTATATATTATGACAAGTACTAAGGGTGCACTGTGTAGCCATGTCTGGTCCCCTATATATTAGGACAAGTACTAAGGGTGCACTGTGTAGCCATATCTGGTCTCCTATATATTATGACAAGTACTAAGGGTGCACTGTGTAGCCATGTCTGGTCCCCTATATATTAGGACAAGTACTAAGGGTGCACTGTGTAGCCATGTCTTGGTCTCCCATATATTAGGACAAGTACTATGTGTGCACTGTGTAGCCATGTCTTGGTACCCTGCATATTAGGACAAGTACTAAGGGTGCACTGTGTAGCCATGTCTGGTCTCCTATATATTAGGACAAGTACTAAGGGTGCACTGTGTAGCCATGTCTTTGTTCCCCTGCATATTAGAACAAGTACTAAGGGTGCACTGTGTAGCCATGTCTGGGTCCCCTATATATTAGGACAGGTACTAAGGGTGCACTGTGTACCCATATCTGGTGTCCTATATATTAGGACAAGTACTAAGGGTGCACTGTGTAGTCATGTCTGGGTCCCTATATATTAGGACAAGTACTAAGGGTGCACTGTGTAGCCATGTCTGGGTCCCTATATATTAGGACAAGTACTAAGGGTGCACTGTGTAGTCATGTCTGGGTCTCCTGTATATTAGGACAAGTACTAAGGGGTGCACTGTGTACCCATGTCTTGGTCCCCTGCATATTAGGACAAGTACTAAGGGTGCACTGTGTAGCCATATCTGGTCTCCTATATATTAGGACAAGTACTAAGGGTGCACTGTGTAGCCATATTGTGTCTCCTATATATTAGGACAAGTACTAAGGGTGCCCTGTGTAGCCATGTCTTGGTCCCCTGCATATTAAGACAAGTACTAAGGCTGTACTGTGTAGCCATGTCTGCGCCCTTATGTATTAGGACAAGTACTAAGGGTGCACTGTGTAGCCATAACTGGGTCTCCTATATATTAGGACAAGTACTAAGGGTGCACTGTGTAGCCATATTGGGTCTCCTATATATTAGGACAAGTACTAAGTCTGTACTGTGTACCCATATCTGGTCTCCTATATATTAGGACAAGTACCAAGGGTGCACTGTGTACCCATATCTGGTCTCCTATATATTAGGACAAGTACCAAGGGTGCACTGTGTAGTCATATCTCGGTCCCTATATATTAGGACAAGTACTATGGGTGCACTGTGTACCCATATCTGGTCTCCTATATATTAGGACAAGTACTAAGGGTGCACTGTGTAGTCATATCTCGGTCCCTATATATTAGGACAAGTACTAAGGGTGCACTGTGTAGCCATGTCTGGGTCCCTATATATTAGGACAAGTACTAAGGGTGCACTGTGTAGCCATGTCTTTGTTCCCCTGCATATTAGGACAAGTACTAAGGCTGTACTGTGTAGTCATGTCTGGGTCCCTATATATTACGACAAGTACTAAGGCTGCACTGTGTAGTCCTGTCTGGGTCCCTATATATTAGGACAAGTACTAAGGGTGCACTGTGTAGTCATGTCTGGGTCTCCTGTATATTAGGACAAGTACTAAGGGTGCACTGTGTAGCCATGTCTTGGTCCCCTGCATATTAGGACAAGTACTAAGGGTGCACTGTGTAGCCATATCTGGTCTCCTATATATTAGGAGAAGTACTAAGGGTGCCCTGTGTAGCCATGTCTGGGTCTCCTGTATATTAGGACAAGTACTAAGAGTGCACTGTGTAGTCATGTCTGGGTCCCTATATATTAGACCAAGTACTAAATGTGCCCTGTGGAGCCATGTCTGGGTCTCCTATATATTAGGACAAGTACCAAGGGTGCACTGTGTAGCCATGTTGTGTCTCCTATATATTAGGACAAGAACCAAGGGTTCACTGTGTACCCATATCTTGTCTCCTATATATTAGGAGAAGTACTAAGGGTGCACTGTGTAGTCATGTCTGGTCTCCTATATATTAGGACAAGTACCAAGGGTGCACTGTGTACCCATATCTTGTCTCCTATATATTAGGAGAAGTACTAAGGGTGCACTGTGTAGTCATGTCTGGTCTCCTGTATATTAGGATAAGCACAAAGGTTGCACTGTGTAGTCATATCTCGGTCCCTATATATTAGGACAAGTACTAAGGGTGCACTGTGTAGCCATATCTGGTCTCCTATATATTAGGACAAGTACTAAGGCTGTACTGTGTAGCCATGTCTGGGTCTCCTATATACTACGACAAGTACTAAGGCTGCACTGTGTAGTCATGTCTGGGTCCCTATATATTAGGACAAGTACTAAGGGTGCACTGTGTAGTCATGTCGGGGTCCCTATATATTAGGACAAGTACTAAGGGTGCCCTGTGTAGCCATGTCTGAGTCCCTATATATTAGGATAAGTACTAACTGTGCTCTGTGGAGCCATGTCTGGTTCCCTATATATTAGGACAAGTACTAAGGGTGCACTGTGTAGCCATGTCTGGTCCCCTATATATTAGGACAAGTACTAAGGGTGCACTGTGTAGCCATGGCTTGGTCTCCCATATATTAGGACAAGTACTATGGGTGCACTGTGTAGCCATGTCTTGGTCCCCTGCATATTAGGACAAGTACTAAGGGTGCACTGTGTAGCCATGTCTGGTCTCCTATATATTAGGACAAGTACTAAGGGTGCACTGTTTAGCCATATTGTGTCTCCTATATATTAGGACAAGTACTAAGGGTGCCCTGTGTAGCCATGTCTTGGTCCCCTGCATATTAAGACAAGTACTAAGGCTGTACTGTGTAGCCATGTCTGCGCCCTTATGTATTAGGACAAGTACTAAGGGTGCACTGTGTAGCCATAACTGGGTCTCCTATATATTAGGACAAGTACTAAGGGTGCACTGTGTAGCCATATTGGGTCTCCTATATATTAGGACAAGTACTAAGTCTGTACTGTGTACCCATATCTGGTCTCCTATATATTAGGACAAGTACCAAGGGTGCACTGTGTACCCATATCTGGTCTCCTATATATTAGGACAAGTACCAAGGGTGCACTGTGTAGTTATATCTCGGTCCCTATATATTAGGACAAGTACTATGGGTGCACTGTGTACCCATATCTGGTCTCCTATATATTAGGACAAGTACCAAGGGTGCACTGTGTACCCATATCTGGTCTCCTATATATTAGGACAAGTACCAAGGGTGCACTGTGTAGTTATATCTCGGTCCCTATATATTAGGACAAGTACTAAGGGTGCACTGTGTAGCCATGTCTGGGTCCCTATATATTAGGACAAGTACGAAGGGTGCACTGTGTAGCCATGTCTTTGTTCCCCTGCATATTAGGACAAGTACTATGGGTGTACTGTGTAGCCATGTCTTGGTCCCCTGCATATTAAGACAAGTACTAAGGGTGCACTGTGTAGCCATATCTGGTCTCCTATATATAAGGACAAGTACTAAGGCTGTACTGTGTAGTCATGTCTGGGTCCCTATATATTACGACAAGTACTAAGGCTGCACTGTGTAGTCCTGTCTGGGTCCCTATATATTAGGACAAGTACTAAGGGTGCACTGTGTAGTCATGTCGGGGTCCCTATATATTAGGACAAGTACTAAGGGTGCACTGTGTAGCCATGTCTTGGGCCCCTTATGTATTAGAACAAGTACTAAGGGTGCCCTGTGTAGCCATGTCTGGTCCCCTATATATTAGGACAAGTACTAAGGGTGCACTGTGTAGCCATGCCTTGGTCCCCTGCATATTAGGACAAGTACTAAGGGTGCACTGTGTAGCCATGTCTGGTCTCCTATATATTAGGACAAGTACTAAGGGTGCACTGTGTAGCCATGTCTTTGTTCCCCTGCATATTAGAACAAGTACTAAGGGTGCACTGTGTAGCCATGTCTGGGTCCTCTATATATTAGGACAAGTACTAAGGGTGCACTGTGTACCCATATCTGGTCTCCTATATATTAGGACAAGTACCAAGGGTGCACTGTGTACCCATATCTGGTGTCCTATATATTAGGACAAGTACTAAGGGTGCACTGTGTAGTCATGTCTGTGTCCCTATATATTAGGACAAGTACTAAGGGTGCACTGTGTAGCCATGTCTGGATCCCTATATATTAGGACAAGTACTAAGGGTGCACTGTGTAGTCATGTCTGGGTCTCCTGTATATTAGGACAAGTACTAAGGGTGCACTGTGTAGCCTTGTCTTGGTCCCCTGCATATTAGGACAAGTACTAAGGGTGCACTGTGTAGCCATATCTGGTCTCCTATATATTAGGACAAGTACTAAGGGTGCACTGTGTAGCCATATAGGGTCTCCTATATATTAGGACAAGTACTAAGGGTGCACTGTGTAGTCATGTCTGGGTCTCCTGTATATTAGGACAAGTACAAAGGGTGCACTGTGTAGCCATATCTGGTCTCCTATATATTAGGATAAGTACTAAGGGTGCCCTGTGTAGTCATGTCTGGGTCCCTATATATTAGGACAAGTACTAAGGGTGCACTGTGTAGCCATGTCTGTGCCACTTATGTATTAGAACAAGTACTAAGGGTGCACTGTGTAGCCATGTCTGGGTCCCCTATATATTAGGACAAGTACTAAGGGTGCACTGTGTAGCCATGTCTGGGCCCCCTGTATATTAGGACAAGTACTAAGGGTGCACTGTAGTCATGTCTGGGTCAACTATATATTAGGATAAGTACTAAGGGTGCACTGTGTAGCCATAACTGGTCTCCTGTATATTAGGACAAGTACTAAGGGTGCACTGTGTAGCCTTGTCTGGTCTCCTGTATATTAGGATAAGTACTAAGCGTGCACTGTGTAGCCATGTCTGGGTCCCCTATATATTAGGACAAGTACTAAGGGTGCAGGGTGTAGCCATGTCTGGGTCCCCTGCATATTAGGACAAGTACTAAGGGTGCACTGTGTAGCCATGTCTGGTCTCCTATATATTAGGACAAGTACTAAGGGTGCACTGTGTAGCCATGTCTGGGTCCCCTGCATATTAGGACAAGTACTAAGGGTGCACTGTGTAGCCATGTCTGGTCTCCTATATATTAGGACAAGTACTAAGGGTGCACGGTGTAGCCATGTCTTGGTCCCCTGCATATTAGGACAAGTACTAAGGCTGCACTGTGTACCCATATCTGGTCTCCTATATATTAGGACAAGTACTAAGGGTGCACTGTGTAGTCATGTCTGGGTCCCTATATATTAGGACAAGTACTAAGGGTGCACTGTGTAGCCATGTCTTTGTTCCCCTGCATATTAGGACAAGTACTAAGGCTGTACTGTGTAGTCATGTCTGGGTCCCTATATATTACGACAAGTACTAAGGCTGCACTGTGTAGTCCTGTCTGGGTCCCTATATATTAGGACAAGTACTAAGGGTGCACTGTGTAGTCATGTCTGGGTCTCCTGTATATTAGGACAAGTACTAAGGGTGCACTGTGTAGCCATGTCTTGGTCCCCTGCATATTAGGACAAGTACTAAGGGTGCACTGTGTAGCCATATCTGGTCTCCTATATATTAGGAGAAGTACTAAGGGTGCCCTGTGTAGCCATGTCTGGGTCTCCTGTATATTAGGACAAGTACTAAGAGTGCACTGTGTAGTCATGTCTGGGTCCCTATATATTAGACCAAGTACTAAATGTGCCCTGTGGAGCCATGTCTGGGTCTCCTATATATTAGGACAAGTACCAAGGGTGCACTGTGTAGCCATGTTGTGTCTCCTATATATTAGGACAAGAACCAAGGGTTCACTGTGTACCCATATCTTGTCTCCTATATATTAGGAGAAGTACTAAGGGTGCACTGTGTAGTCATGTCTGGTCTCCTATATATTAGGACAAGTACCAAGGGTGCACTGTGTACCCATATCTTGTCTCCTATATATTAGGAGAAGTACTAAGGGTGCACTGTGTAGTCATGTCTGGTCTCCTGTATATTAGGATAAGCACAAAGGTTGCACTGTGTAGTCATATCTCGGTCCCTATATATTAGGACAAGTACTAAGGGTGCACTGTGTAGCCATATCTGGTCTCCTATATATTAGGACAAGTACTAAGGCTGTACTGTGTAGCCATGTCTGGGTCTCCTATATACTACGACAAGTACTAAGGCTGCACTGTGTAGTCATGTCTGGGTCCCTATATATTAGGACAAGTACTAAGGGTGCACTGTGTAGTCATGTCGGGGTCCCTATATATTAGGACAAGTACTAAGGGTGCCCTGTGTAGCCATGTCTGAGTCCCTATATATTAGGATAAGTACTAACTGTGCTCTGTGGAGCCATGTCTGGTTCCCTATATATTAGGACAAGTACTAAGGGTGCACTGTGTAGCCATGTCTGGTCCCCTATATATTAGGACAAGTACTAAGGGTGCACTGTGTAGCCATGGCTTGGTCTCCCATATATTAGGACAAGTACTATGGGTGCACTGTGTAGCCATGTCTTGGTCCCCTGCATATTAGGACAAGTACTAAGGGTGCACTGTGTAGCCATGTCTGGTCTCCTATATATTAGGACAAGTACTAAGGGTGCACTGTTTAGCCATATTGTGTCTCCTATATATTAGGACAAGTACTAAGGGTGCCCTGTGTAGCCATGTCTTGGTCCCCTGCATATTAAGACAAGTACTAAGGCTGTACTGTGTAGCCATGTCTGCGCCCTTATGTATTAGGACAAGTACTAAGGGTGCACTGTGTAGCCATAACTGGGTCTCCTATATATTAGGACAAGTACTAAGGGTGCACTGTGTAGCCATATTGGGTCTCCTATATATTAGGACAAGTACTAAGTCTGTACTGTGTACCCATATCTGGTCTCCTATATATTAGGACAAGTACCAAGGGTGCACTGTGTACCCATATCTGGTCTCCTATATATTAGGACAAGTACCAAGGGTGCACTGTGTAGTTATATCTCGGTCCCTATATATTAGGACAAGTACTATGGGTGCACTGTGTACCCATATCTGGTCTCCTATATATTAGGACAAGTACCAAGGGTGCACTGTGTACCCATATCTGGTCTCCTATATATTAGGACAAGTACCAAGGGTGCACTGTGTAGTTATATCTCGGTCCCTATATATTAGGACAAGTACTAAGGGTGCACTGTGTAGCCATGTCTGGGTCCCTATATATTAGGACAAGTACGAAGGGTGCACTGTGTAGCCATGTCTTTGTTCCCCTGCATATTAGGACAAGTACTATGGGTGTACTGTGTAGCCATGTCTTGGTCCCCTGCATATTAAGACAAGTACTAAGGGTGCACTGTGTAGCCATATCTGGTCTCCTATATATAAGGACAAGTACTAAGGCTGTACTGTGTAGTCATGTCTGGGTCCCTATATATTACGACAAGTACTAAGGCTGCACTGTGTAGTCCTGTCTGGGTCCCTATATATTAGGACAAGTACTAAGGGTGCACTGTGTAGTCATGTCGGGGTCCCTATATATTAGGACAAGTACTAAGGGTGCACTGTGTAGCCATGTCTTGGGCCCCTTATGTATTAGAACAAGTACTAAGGGTGCCCTGTGTAGCCATGTCTGGTCCCCTATATATTAGGACAAGTACTAAGGGTGCACTGTGTAGCCATGTCTTGGTCCCCTGCATATTAGGACAAGTACTAAGGGTGCACTGTGTAGCCATGTCTGGTCTCCTATATATTAGGACAAGTACTAAGGGTGCACTGTGTAGCCATGTCTTTGTTCCCCTGCATATTAGAACAAGTACTAAGGGTGCACTGTGTAGCCATGTCTGGGTCCTCTATATATTAGGACAAGTACTAAGGGTGCACTGTGTACCCATATCTGGTCTCCTATATATTAGGACAAGTACCAAGGGTGCACTGTGTACCCATATCTGGTGTCCTATATATTAGGACAAGTACTAAGGGTGCACTGTGTAGTCATGTCTGTGTCCCTATATATTAGGACAAGTACTAAGGGTGCACTGTGTAGCCATGTCTGGATCCCTATATATTAGGACAAGTACTAAGGGTGCACTGTGTAGTCATGTCTGGGTCTCCTGTATATTAGGACAAGTACTAAGGGTGCACTGTGTAGCCTTGTCTTGGTCCCCTGCATATTAGGACAAGTACTAAGGGTGCACTGTGTAGCCATATCTGGTCTCCTATATATTAGGACAAGTACTAAGGGTGCACTGTGTAGCCATATAGGGTCTCCTATATATTAGGACAAGTACTAAGGGTGCACTGTGTAGTCATGTCTGGGTCTCCTGTATATTAGGACAAGTACAAAGGGTGCACTGTGTAGCCATATCTGGTCTCCTATATATTAGGATAAGTACTAAGGGTGCCCTGTGTAGTCATGTCTGGGTCCCTATATATTAGGACAAGTACTAAGGGTGCACTGTGTAGCCATGTCTGTGCCACTTATGTATTAAAACAAGTACTAAGGGTGCACTGTGTAGCCATGTCTGGGTCCCCTATATATTAGGACAAGTACTAAGGGTGCACTGTGTAGCCATGTCTGGGCCCCCTGTATATTAGGACAAGTACTAAGGGTGCACTGTAGTCATGTCTGGGTCAACTATATATTAGGACAAGTACTAAGGGTGCACTGTGTAGCCATAACTGGTCTCCTGTATATTAGGACAAGTACTAAGGGTGCACTGTGCAGCCTTGTCTGGTCTCCTGTATATTAGGATAAGTACTAAGCGTGCACTGTGTAGCCATGTCTGGGTCCCCTATATATTAGGACAAGTACTAAGGGTGCAGGGTGTAGCCATGTCTGGGTCCCCTGCATATTAGGACAAGTACTAAGGGTGCACTGTGTAGCCATGTCTGGTCTCCTATATATTAGGACAAGTACTAAGGGTGCACTGTGTAGCCATGTCTGGGTCCCCTGCATATTAGGACAAGTACTAAGGGTGCACTGTGTAGCCATGTCTGGTCTCCTATATATTAGGACAAGTACTAAGGGTGCACGGTGTAGCCATGTCTTGGTCCCCTGCATATTAGGACAAGTACTAAGGCTGCACTGTGTACCCATATCTGGTCTCCTATATATTAGGACAAGTACTAAGGGTGCACTGTGTAGTCATGTCTGGGTCCCTATATATTAGGACAAGTACTAAGGGTGCACTGTGTAGTCATGTCTGGGTCCCTATATATTAGGACAAGTACTATGGGTGTCCTGTGTAGTCATGTCTGGTCCCTATGTATTAGGACAAGTACTAAGCGTGCACTGTGTAGCCATATCTGGGACCCCTGCATATTAGGACAAGTACTAAGGGTGCACTGTGTAGCCATATCTTTGTTCCCCTGCATATTAGGAAAAGTACTAAGGGTGCACTGTGTAGTCATGTCTGGCCCCCTATATATTAGGACAAGTACTAAGCGTGCACTGTGTAGCCATATCTGGGTCCCCTGCATATTAGAACAAGTACTAAGGGTGCACTGTGTAGCCATATCTTTGTTCCCCTGCATATTAGGACAAGTACTAAGGGTGCACTGTGTAGCCATGTCTGGCCCCCTATATATTAGGACAAGTACTAAGGGTGCACTGTGTAGTCATGTCTGGGTCTCCTGTATATTAGGACAAGTACTAAGGGTACACTGTGTAGCCATATTGGGTCTCCTATATATTATGACAAGTACTAAGGGTGCCCTGTGGAGCCATGTCTGGTCTCCTATATATTAGGACAAGTACTAAGGGTGCTCTGTGTACCCATATCTGGTCTCCTATATATTAGGACAAGTACTAAGGGTGCACTGTGTAGCCATGTCTTTGTTCCTCTGCATATTAGGACAAGTACTAAGGGTGCACTGTGTAGCCATGTCTTGGTCTCCTGTATATTAGGATAAGTACTAAGGGTGCACTGTGTAGTTATATCTGGTCTCCTGTATATTAGGATAAGTACTAAGGGTGCACTGTGTAGCCATGTCTGGTCTCCTATATATTAGGACAAGTACTAAGGGTGCACTGTGTAGCCATATTGGGTCTCCTATATATTAGGACAAGTACTAAGTCTGTACTGTGTAGCCATGTCTGCGCGCCTCATGTATTAGAACAAGTACTAAGGGTGCACTGTGTAGCCATGTCTGGGCCCCCTGTATATTAGGACAAGTACTAAGGGTGCACTGTGTAGCCATGTCTGGGTCCCCTATATATTAGGACAAGTACTAAAGGTGCACTGTGTACCCATATCTGGTCTCCTATATATTAGGACAAGTACCAAGGGTGCACTGTGTAGCCATATTGGGTCCCCTGTGTATTAGGACAAGCATTAGGGTGCACTGTGTAGTCATGTCAGGGTCTCCTGTATATTAGGACAAGTACTAAGGGTGCCCTGTGTAGCCATGTCTGGTCCACTATATATTAGGACAAGTACTAAGGGTGCACTGTGTAGCCATATTGGGTCTCCTATATATTAGGACAAGTACAAAGCGTGCACTGTGTAGCCATGTCTGGTGTCCTATATCTTAGGACAAGTACTAAGGGTGTACTGTGTAGCCATGTCTGGTCTCCTATATATTAGTATAAGTACTAAGGGTGCACTGTGTAGCCATGTCTAGTCCCCTATATATTAGGACAAGTACTAAGGGTGTACTGTGTAGCCATGTCTGGTCTCCTGTATATTAGTATAAGTACTAAGGGTGCACTGTGTAGCCATGTCTAGTCCCCTATATATTAGGACAAGTACTAAGGGTGCACTGTGTAGCCATGTCTGGTCTCCTATATATTAGGACAAGTACTAAGGGTGCATTGTGTAGCCATGTCTTGGTCCCCTGCATATTAGGACAAGTAATAAGGGTGCACTGTGTAGCCATGTCTTTGTTCCCCTGCATATTAGAACAAGTACTAAGGGTGCACTGTGTAGCCATGTCTGGGTCCCCTATATATTAGGACAAGTACTAAGGGTGCACTGTGTACCCATATCTGGTCTCCTATATATTAGGACAAGTACTAAGGGTGCACTGTGTACCCATATCTGGTCTCCTATATATTAGGACAAGTACTAAGGTTGCACTGTGTACCCATATCTGGTCTCCAATATATTAGGACAAGTACTAAGGGTGCACTGTGTAGCCATGTCTGGTCTCCTATATATTAGGACAAGTACTAAGGCTGTACTGTGTAGTCATGTCTGGGTCCCCTATATATTAGGACAAGTACTAAGGGTGCACTGTGTAGTCATGTCTGGGTCCCTATATATTAGGACAAGTACTAAGGGTGCACTGTGTAGCCATGTCTTGGGCCCCTTATGTATTAGGACAAGTACTAAGGGTGCACTGTGTAGTCATGTCTGGGTTTCCTATATATTAGGACAAGTACTAAGGGTGCACTGTGTAGTCATGTCTGGGTTCCCTATATATTAGGACAAGTACTAAGGGTGCACTGTGTAGTCATGTCTGGGTCCCTATATATTAGGACAAGTACTAAGGGTGCACTGTGTAGTCATGTCTGGGTCCCTATATATTAGGACAAGTACTAAGGGTGCACTGTGTAGCCATGTCTTGGGCGCCTTATGTATTAGGACAAGTACTAAGGGTGCAGTGTGTAGCCATGTGTGGGTCCCCTATATATTAGGACAAGTACTAAGGCTGCACTGTGTAGTCATGTCTGGGTCTCCTGTATATTAGGACAAGTACTAAGGGTGCACTGTGTAGCCATATCTGGTCTCCTATATATTAGGACAAGTACCAAGGGTGCACTGTGTACCCATATCTGATCTCCTATATATTAAGACAAGTACTAAGGGTGCACTGTGTAGTCATGTCTGGTCTCCTGTATATTGGGATAAGTACTAAGGGTGCACTGTGTAGTCATGTCTGGGTCCCTATATATTAGGACAAGTACTAAGGGTGCACTGTGTAGCCATGTCTGGGTCCCTACATATTAGGACAAGTACTAAGGGTGCACTGTGTAGTCATGTCTGGGTCTCCTGTATATTAGGATAAGTACTAAGCGTGCACTGTGTAGTCATCTAGGGGTCCCTATATATTAGGACAAGTACTAAGGGTGCACTGTGTAGTCATGTCTGGGTCCCTATATATTAGGAGAAGTTCTAAGGGTGCACTGTGTAGTCATGTCTGGGTCACTATATATTAGGACAAGTACTAAGGGTGCACTGTGTAGTCATGTCTGGTCTCCTATATATTAGGACAAGTACTAAGGGTGCACTGTGTAGTCATGTCTGGTCTCCTGTATATTAGGATAAGTACTAAGCATGCAATGTGTAGCCATGTCTGGGTCCCTATATATTAGGACAAGTTCTAAGGGTGCACTGTGTAGTCATGTCTGGGTCCCTATATATTAGGACAAGTACTAAGGGTGCACTGTGTAGCCATGTATTGGGCCCCTTATGTATTAGGACAAGTACTAAGGGTGCACTGTGTAGTCATGTCTGGGTTCCCTTTATATTAGGACAAGTACTAACTGTGCCCTGTGGAGCCATGTCTGGTCTCCTATATATTAGGACAAGTACTAAGGGTGCACTGTGTAGTCATGTCTGGGTCCCCTATATATTAGGACAAGTACTAAGGGTGCCCTGTGTAGCCACGTCTTGGTCCCCTGCATATTAGGACAAGTACTAAGGGTGCACTGTGTAGCCATGTCTGGGTCTCCATATATATTAGGACAAGCACTAAGGGTGCACTGTGTAGCCATGTCTGAGTCCCTATATATTAGGACAAGTACTAAGGGTGCCCTGTGTGGCCACGTCTTGGTCCCCTGCATATTAGGACAAGTACTAAGGGTGCACTGTGTAGCCATATCCGGTCTCCTATATATTAGGACAAGTACTAAGGGTGCACTGTGTAGCCATATCTGGTCTCCTATATATTAGGACAAGTACTAAGGGTGCACTGTGTAGCCATATCTGGGCCCCTATATATTAGGACAAGTACTAAGGGTGCCCTGTGTAGCCATATCTAGTCTCCTATATATTAGGACAAGTACTAAGGGTGCACTGTGTAGCCATATCTGGTCTCCTATATATTAGGACAAGTACTAAGGGTGCACTGTGTAGCCATGTCTTTGTTCCCCTGCATATTAGGACAAGTACTAAGCGTGCACTGTGTAGCCATGTCTGTGCCCCTTATGTATTAGAACAAGTACTAAGGGTGCACTGTGTAGCTATGTCTGGGTCCCCTGTATATTAGGACAAGTACTAAGGGTGCACTGTAGTCATGTCTGGGTCTACTATATATTAGGACAAGTACTAAGGGTGCACTGTGTAGCCATGTCTGGGCCCCCTGTATATTAGGACAAGTACTAAGGGTGCACTGTAGTCATGTCTGGGTCTACTATATATTAGGACAAGTACTAAGGGTGCACTGTGTAGCCATAACTGGTCTCCTGTATATTAGGACAAGTACTAAGGGTGCACTGTGTAGCCTTGTCTGGTCTCCTGTATATTAGGATAAGTACTAAGCGTGCACTGTGTAGCCATGTCTGGGTCCCCTATATATTAGGACAAGTACTAAGGGTGCAGGGTGTAGCCATGTCTGGGTCCCCTGCATATTAGGACAAGTACTAAGGGTGCACTGTGTAGCCATATCTGGTCTCCTATATATTAGGACAAGTAGTAAGCGTGCACTGTGTAGCCATGTCTGGGTCCCCTGCATATTAGGACAAGTACTAAGGGTGCACTGTGTAGCCATGTCTGGTCTCCTATATATTAGGACAAGTACTAAGGGTGCACGGTGTAGCCATGTCTTGGTCCCCTGCATATTAGGACAAGTACTAAGGCTGCACTGTGTAGTCATGTCTGGGTCCCTATATATTAGGACAAGTACTAAGGGTGCACTGTGTAGTCATGTCTGGGTCCCTATATATTAGGACAAGTACTATGGGTGTCCTGTGTAGTCATGTCTGGTCCCTATGTATTAGGACAAGTACTAAGGGTGCACGGTGTAGCCATGTCTTGGTCCATTGCATATTAGGACAAGTACTAAGGGTGCACTGTGTACCCGTATCTGGTCTCCTATATATTAGGACAAGTACTAAGGGTGCACTGTGTACCCATATCCGGTTTCCTATATATTAGGACAAGTACTAAGGATGCACTGTGTAGTCATGTCTTGGTCCCCTGCATATTAGGACAAGTACTAAGGGTGCACTGTGTAGCCATATCTTTGTTCCCCTGCATATTAGGACAAGTACTAAGGGTGCACTGTGTAGCCATATCTTTGTTCCCCTGCATATTAAGACAAGTACTAAGGGTGTACTGTGTAGTCATGTCTGGCCCCCTATATATTAGGACAAGTACTAAGGGTGCACTGTGTAGTCATGTCTGGGTCTCTTGTATATTAGGACAAGTACTAAGGGTGCACTGTGTAGTCATGTCTGGGTTCCCTATATATTAGGACAAGTACTAAGGGTGCACTGTGTAGTCATGTCTGGGTCCCTATATATTAGGACAAGTACTAAGGGTGCACTGTGTAGTCATGTCTGGGTCCCTATATATTAGGACAAGTACTAAGGGTGCAGTGTGTAGCCATGTGTGGGTCCCCTATATATTAGGACAAGTACTAAGGCTGCACTGTGTAGTCATGTCTGGGTCTCCTGTATATTAGGACAAGTACTAAGGGTGCACTGTGTAGCCATATCTGGTCTCCTATATATTAGGACAAGTACCAAGGGTGCACTGTGTACCCATATCTGATCTCCTATATATTAAGACAAGTACTAAGGGTGCACTGTGTAGTCATGTCTGGTCTCCTGTATATTGGGATAAGTACTAAGGGTGCACTGTGTAGTCATGTCTGGGTCCCTATATATTAGGACAAGTACTAAGGGTGCACTGTGTAGCCATGTCTGGGTCCCTACATATTAGGACAAGTACTAAGGGTGCACTGTGTAGTCATGTCTGGGTCTCCTGTATATTAGGATAAGTACTAAGCGTGCACTGTGTAGTCATCTATGGGTCCCTATATATTAGGACAAGTACTAAGGGTGCACTGTGTAGTCATGTCTGGGTCCCTATATATTAGGACAAGTTCTAAGGGTGCACTGTGTAGTCATGTCTGGGTCCCTATATATTAGGACAAGTACTAAGGGTGCACTGTGTAGTCATGTCTGGTCTCCTGTATATTAGGATAAGTACTAAGCATGCAATGTGTAGCCATGTCTGGGTCCCTATATATTAGGACAAGTTCTAAGGGTGCACTGTGTAGTCATGTCTGGGTCCCTATATATTAGGACAAGTACTAAGGGTGCACTGTGTAGCCATGTATTGGGCCCCTTATGTATTAGGACAAGTACTAAGGGTGCACTGTGTAGTCATGTCTGGGTTCCCTATATATTAGGACAAGTACTAAGGGTGCACTGTGTAGTCATGTCTGGCTCTCCTGTATATTAGGACAAGTACTAAGGGTGCACTATGTAGCCATGTCTGAGTCCCTATATATTAGAACAAGTACTAACTGTGCCCTGTGGAGCCATGTCTGGTCTCCTATATATTAGGACAAGTACTAAGGGTGCACTGTGTAGTCATGTCTGGGTCCCCTATATATTAGGACAAGTACTAAGGGTGCCCTGTGTAGCCACGTCTTGGTCCCCTACATATTAGGACAAGCATTAGGGTGCACTGTGTAGCCATGTCTGGGTCCCCATATATATTAGGACAAGCACTAAGGGTGCACTGTGTAGCCATGTCTGAGTCCCTATATATTAGGACAAGTACTAAGGGTGCCCTGTGTGGCCACGTCTTGGTCCCCTGCATATTAGGACAAGTACTAAGGGTGCACTGTGTAGCCATATCCGGTCTCCTATATATTATGACAAGTACTAAGGGTGCACTGTGTAGCCATATCTGGTCTCCTATATATTAGGACAAGTACTAAGGGTGCACTGTGTAGCCATATCTGGGCCCCTATATATTAGGACAAGTACTAAGGGTGCCCTGTGTAGCCATATCTAGTCTCCTATATATTAGGACAAGTACTAAGGGTGCACTGTGTAGCCATATCTGGTCTCCTATATATTAGGACAAGTACTAAGGGTGCACTGTGTAGCCATGTCTTTGTTCCCCTGCATATTAGGACAAGTACTAAGGGTGCACTGTGTAGCCATGTCTGTGCCCCTTATGTATTAGAACAAGTACTAAGGGTGCACTGTGTAGCTATGTCTGGGTCCTCTATATAATAGGACAAGTACTAAGGGTGCACTGTGTAGCCATGTCTGGGCCCCCTGTATATTAGGACAAGTACTAAGGGTGCACTGTAGTCATGTCTGGGTCTACTATATATTAGGACAAGTACTAAGGGTGCACTGTGTAGCCATAACTGGTCTCCTGTATATTAGGACAAGTACTAAGGGTGCACTGTGTAGCCTTGTCTGGTCTCCTGTATATTAGGATAAGTACTAAGCGTGCACTGTGTAGCCATGTCTGGGTCCCCTATATATTAGGACAAGTACTAAGGGTGCAGGGTGTAGCCATGTCTGGGTCCCCTGCATATTAGGACAAGTACTAAGGGAGCACTGTGTAGCCATGTCTGGTCTCCTATATATTAGGACAAGTACTAAGGGTGCACGGTGTAGCCATGTCTTGGTCCCCTGCATATTAGGACAAGTACTAAGGCTGCACTGTGTACCCATATCTGGTCTCCTATATATTAGGACAAGTACTAAGGGTGCACTGTGTAGTCATGTCTGGGTCCCTATATATTAGGACAAGTACTAAGGGTGCACTGTGTAGTCATGTCTGGGTCCCTATATATTAGGACAAGTACTATGGGTGTCCTGTGTAGTCATGTCTGGTCCCTATGTATTAGGACAAGTACTAAGGGTGCACGGTGTAGCCATGTCTTGGTCCATTGCATATTAGGACAAGTACTAAGGGTGCACTGTGTACCCGTATCTGGTCTCCTATATATTAGGACAAGTACTAAGGGTGCACTGTGTACCCATATCCGGTTTCCTATATATTAGGACAAGTACTAAGGATGCACTGTGTAGTCATGTCTTGGTCCCCTGCATATTAGGACAAGTACTAAGGGTGCACTGTGTAGCCATATCTTTGTTCCCCTGCATATTAGGACAAGTACTAAGGGTGCACTGTGTAGCCATATCTTTGTTCGCCTGCATATTAGGACAAGTACTAAGGGTGCACTGTGTAGTCATGTCTTGGTCCCCTGCATATTTGTACAAGTACTAAGGGTGCACTGTGTATCCATATCTTTGTTCCCCTGCATATTAAGACAAGTACTAAGGGTGTACTGTGTAGTCATGTCTGGCCCCCTATATATTAGGACAAGTACTAAGGGTGCACTGTGTAGTCATGTCTGGGTCTCCTGTATATTAGGACAAGTACTAAGGGTGCACTGTGTAGCCATATTGGGTCTCCTATATATTAGGACAAGTACTAAGGGTGCACTGTGTAGCCATGTCTGGGCCCCTCATGTCTTAGGACAAGTACTAAGGGTGCACTGTGTAGCCATGTCTGGGTCCCCTGTATATTAGGACAAGTACTAAGGGTGCACTGTGTAGTCATGTCTGGGCCCCTATATATTAGGACAAGTACTAAGGGTGCACTGTGTAGTCATGTCTGGTTCCCTATATATTAGGACAAGTACTAAGGGTGCACTGTGTAGCCATGTCTGGGTCCCTATATATTAGAACAAGTACTAACTGTGCCCTGTGGAGCAATGTCTGGTCTCCAATATATTAGAACAAGTATTAAGGGTGCACTGTGTAGTCATGTCTGGGTCTCCTGTATATTAGGACAAGTACTATGGGTGCCCTGTGTAGCCATGTCTTGGTCCCCTGCATATTAGGACAATTACTAAGGGTGCACTGTGCAGCCATATCTGGGTCTCCTGTATGTTAGGACGAGTACTAAGGGTGCACTGTGTAGCCATGTCTGGGCCCTCTGTATACTAGGACAAGTACTAAGGGTGCACTGTGTAGCCATGTCTTGGTCCCCTATATATTAGGACAAGTACTAAGGGTGCCCTGTGTAGCCATGTCTTGGTCTCCTATATATTAGGACAAGTACTAAGGCTGCACTGTGTAGTCATGTCTGGGTCTCCTGTATATTAGGACAAGTACTAAGGGTGCACTGTGTAGCCATATCTGGTCTCCTATATATTAGGACAAGTACCAAGGGTGCACTGTGTAGTCATGTCTGGTCTCCTGTATATTGGGATAAGTACTAAGGGTGCACTGTGTAGCCATGTCTGGGTCCCTACATATTAGGACAAGTACTAAGGGTGCACTGTGTAGTCATGTCTGGGTCTCCTGTATATTAGGATAAGTACTAAGCGTGCACTGTGTAGTCATCTATGGTTCCCTATATATTAGGACAAGTACTAAGGGTGCACTGTGTAGTCATGTCTGGGTCCCTATATATTAGGACAAGTTCTAAGGGTGCACTGTGTAGTCATGTCTGGGTCCCTATATATTAGGACAAGTACTAAGGGTGCACTGTGTAGTCATGTCTGGTCTCCTATATATTAGGACAAGTACTAAGGGTGCACTGTGTAGTCATGTCTGGTCTCCTGTATATTAGGATAAGTACTAAGCGTGCAATGTGTAGCCATGTCTGGGTCCCTATATATTAGGACAAGTTCTAAGGGTGCACTGTGTAGTCATGTCTGGGTACCTATATATTAGGACAAGTACTAAGGGTGCACTGTGTAGTCATGTCTGGTCTCCTGTATATTAGGATAAGTACTAAGCGTGCAATGTGTAGCCTTGTCTGGGTCCCTATATATTAGGACAAGTACTAAGGGTGCACTGTGTAGCCATGTCTTGGGCCCCTTATGTATTAGGACAAGTACTAAGGGTGCACTGTGTAGTCATGTCTGGGTTCCCTATATATTAGGACAAGTACCAAGGGTGCACTGTGTAGTCATGTCTGGGTTCCCTATATATTAGGACAAGTACTAAGGGTGCACTGTGTAGTCATGTCTCGGTCCCATATATATTAGGACAAGTACTAAGGGTGCACTGTGTAGCCAAGTCTGAGTCCCTATATATTAGAACAAGTACTAACTGTGCCCTGTGGAGCCATGTCTGGTCTCCTATATATTAGGACAAGTACTAAGGGTGCACTGTGTAGTCATGTCTGGGTCCTATATATTAGGACAAGTACTAAGGGTGCACTGTGTAGCCACGTCTTGGTCCCCTGCATATTAGGACAAGTACTAAGGGTGCACTGTGTAGCCATGTCTGGGTCCCCATATATATTAGGACAAGCACTAAGGGTGCACTGTGTAGCCATGTCTGAGTCCCTATATATTAGGACAAGCACTAAGGGTGCCCTGTGTAGCCAAGTCTTGGTCCCCTGCATATTAGGACAAGTACTAAGGGTGCACTGTGTAGCCATATCCGGTCTCCTATATATTAGGACAAGTACTAAGGGTGCACTGTGTAGCCATATCTGGTCTCCTATATATTATGACAAGTACTAAGGGTGCACTGTGTAGCCATGTCTGGGCCCCTATATATTAGGACAAGTACTAAGGGTGCCCTGTGTAGCCATATATAGTCTCCTATATATTAGGACAAGTACTAAGGGTGCACTGTGTAGCCATATCTGGTATCCTATATATTAGGACAAGTACTAAGGGTGCACTGTGTAGCCATGTCTTTGTTCCCCTGCATATTAGGACAAGTACTAAGGGTGCACTGTGTAGCCATGTCTGTGCCCCTTGTGTATTAGAACAAGTACTAAGGGTGCACTGTGTAGCCATGTCTGGGTCCCCTATATATTAGGACAAGTACTAAGGGTGCACTATGTAGCCATGTCTGGGCCCCCTGTATATTAGGACAAGTACTAAGGGTGCACTGTAGTCATGTCTGGGTCTACTATATATTAGGACAAGTACTAAGGGTGCACTGTGTAGTCATGTCTGGGTTCCCTATATATTAGGACAAGTACTAAGGGTGCACTGTGTAGTCATGTCTGGGTCTCCTGTATATTCGGACTAGTACTAAGGGTGCACTATGTAGCCAAGTCTGAGTCCCTATATATTAGAACAAGTACTAACTGTGCCCTGTGGAGCCATGTCTGGTCTCCTATATATTAGGACAAGTACTAAGGGTGCACTGTGTAGTCATGTCTGGGTCCTATATATTAGGACAAGTACTAAGGGTGCCCTGTGTAGCCACGTCTTGGTCCCCTGCATATTAGGACAAGTACTAAGGGTGCACTGTGTAGCCATGTCTGGGTCCCCATATATATTAGGACAAGCACTAAGGGTGCACTGTGTAGCCATGTCTGAGTCCCTATATATTAGGACAAGCACTAAGGGTGCCCTGTGTAGCCAAGTCTTGGTCCCCTGCATATTAGGACAAGCACTAAGGGTGCACTGTGTAGCCATATCCGGTCTCCTATATATTAGGACAAGTACTAAGGGTGCACTGTGTAGCCATATCTGGTCTCCTATATATTATGACAAGTACTAAGGGTGCACTGTGTAGCCATGTCTGGGCCCCTATATATTAGGACAAGTACTAAGGGTGCCCTGTGTAGCCATATATAGTCTCCTATATATTAGGACAAGTACTAAGGGTGCACTGTGTAGCCATATCTGGTATCCTATATATTAGGACAAGTACTAAGGGTGCACTGTGTAGCCATGTCTTTGTTCCCCTGCATATTAGGACAAGTACTAAGGGTGCACTGTGTAGCCATGTCTGTGCCCCTTGTGTATTAGAACAAGTACTAAGGGTGCACTGTGTAGCCATGTCTGGGTCCCCTATATATTAGGACAAGTACTAAGGGTGCACTATGTAGCCATGTCTGGGCCCCCTGTATATTAGGACAAGTACTAAGGGTGCACTGTAGTCATGTCTGGGTCTACTATATATTAGGACAAGTACTAAGGGTGCACTGTGTAGCCATAACTGGTTTCCTGTATATTAGGACAAGTACTAAGGGTGCACTGTGTAGCCTTGTCTGGTCTCCTGTATATTAGGATAAGTACTAAGGGTGCACTGTGTAGCCATGTCTGGTCTCCTATATATTAGGACAAGTACTAAGGGTGCACTGTGTAGCCATATTGGGTCTCCTATATATATGGACAAGTACTTAGTCTGTACTGTGTAGCCATGTCTGCGCGCCTCATGTATTAGAACAAGTACTAAGGGTGCACTGTGTAGCCATGTCTGGGCCCCCTGTATATTAGGACAAGTACTAAGGGTGCACTGTGTAGCCATGTCTGGGTCCCCTATATATTAGGACAAGTACTAAGGGTGCACTGTGTACCCATATCTGGTCTCCTATATATTAGGACAAGTACCAAGGGTGCACTGTGTAGCCATATTGGGTCCCCTGTGTATTAGGACAAGCATTAGGGTGCACTGTGTAGTCATGTCAGGGTCTCCTGTATATTAGGACAAGTACTAAGGGTGCCCTGTGTAGCCATGTCTGGTCCCCTATATATTAGGACAAGTACTAAGGGTGCACTGTGTAGCAATATTGGGTCTCCTATATATTAGGACAAGTACTAAGGGTGCACTGTGTAGCCATGTCTGGTGTCCTATATATTAGGACAAGTACTAAGGGTGTACTGTGTAGCCATGTCTGGTCTCCTATATATTAGTATAAGTACTAAGGGTGCACTGTGTAGCCATGTCTAGTCCCCTATATATTAGGACAAGTACTAAGGGTGCACTGTGTAGCCATGTCTGGTCTCCTATATATTAGGACAAGTACTAAGTGTGCACTGTGTAGCCATGTCTTGGTCCCCTGCATATTAGGACAAGTACTAAGGGTGCACTGTGTAGCCATGTCTTTGTTCCCCTGCATATTAGAACAAGTACTAAGGGTGCACTGTGTAGCCATATCTGGGTCCCCTATATATTAGGACAAGTACTAAGGGTGCACTGTGTACCCATATCTGGTCTCCTATATATTAGGACAAGTACTAAGGGTGCACTGTGTACCCATATCTGGTCTCCTATATATTAGGACAAGTACTAAGGGTGCACTGTGTACCCATATCTGGTCTCCTATATATTAGGACAAGTACTAAGGGTGCACTGTGTAGCCATGTCTGGGTCCCCTATATATTAGGACAAGTACCAAGGGTGCACTGTGTACCCATATCTGGTCTCCTATATATTAGGACAAGTACTAAGGGTGCACTGTGTAGTCATGTCTGGTTTCCTGTATATTAGGATAAGTACTAAGGGTGCACTGTGTAGTCATATCTGGGTCCCTATATATTAGGACAAGTACTAAGGGTGCACTGTGTAGCCATGTCTGGGTCCCTATATATTAGGACAAGTACTAAGGGTGCACTGTGTAGCCATGTCTTTGTTCCCCTGCATATTAGGACAAGTACTATGGGTGTACTGTGTAGCCATGTCTTGGTCCCCTGCATATTAAGACAAGTACTAAGGGTGCACTGTGTAGCCATATCTGGTCTCCTATATATTAGGACAAGTACTAAGGCTGTACTGTGTAGTCATGTCTGGGTCCCCTATATATTAGGACAAGTACTAAGGGTGCACTGTGTAGTCATGTCTGGGTCCCTATATATTAGGACAAGTACTAAGGTTGCACTGTGTAGCCATGTCTTGGGCCCCTTATGTATTAGGACAAGTACTAAGGGTGCACTGTGTAGTCATGTCTGGGTTCCCTATATATTAGGACAAGTACTAAGGGTGCACTGTGTAGTCATGTCTGGGTTCCCTATATATTAGGACAAGTACTAAGGGTGCACTGTGTAGTCATGTCTGGGTCCCTATATATTAGGACAAGTACTAAGGGTGCACTGTGTAGTCATGTCTGGGTCCCTATATATTAGGACAAGTACTAAGGGTGCACTGTGTAGCCATGTCTTGGGCCCCTTATGTATTAGGACAAGTACTAAGGGTGCACTGTGTAGCCATGTGTGGGTCCCCTATATATTAGGACAAGTACTAAGGCTGCACTGTGTAGTCATGTCTGGGTCTCCTGTATATTAGGACAAGTACTAAGGGTGCACTGTGTAGCCATATCTGGTCTCCTATATATTAGGACAAGTACCAAGGGTGCACTGTGTAGCCATATCTGATCTCCTATATATTAAGACAAGTACTAAGGGTGCACTGTGTAATCATGTCTGGTCTCCTGTATATTGGGATAAGTAGTAAGGGTGCACTGTGTAGTCATGTCTGGGTCCCTATATATTAGGACAATACTAAGGGTGCACTGTGTAGCCATGTCTGGGTCCCTACATATTAGGACAAGTACTAAGGGTGCACTGTGTAGTCATGTCTGGTCCCCTGCATATTAGGACAAGTACTAAGGGTGCACTGTGTAGCCATATCCGGTCTCCTGTATATTAGGATAAGTACTAAGCGTGCACTGTGTAGTCATCTATGGGTCCCTATATATTAGGACAAGTACTAAGGGTGCACTGTGTAGTCATGTCTGGGTCCCTATATATTAGGACAAGTTCTAAGGGTGCACTGTGTAGTCATGTCTGGGTCCCTATATATTAGGACAAGTACTAAGGGTGCACTGTGTAGTCATGTCTGGGTCCCTATATATTAGGACAAGTACTAAGGTTGCACTGTGTAGCCATGTCTTGGGCCCCTTATGTATTAGGACAAGTACTAAGGGTGCACTGTGTAGTCATGTCTGGGTTCCCTATATATTAGGACAAGTACTAAGGGTGCACTGTGTAGTCATGTCTGGGTTCCCTATATATTAGGACAAGTACTAAGGGTGCACTGTGTAGCCATGTCTTGGGCCCCTTATGTATTAGGACAAGTACTAAGGGTGCACTGTGTAGTTATGTCTGGGTTCCCTATATATTAGGACAAGTACTAAGGGTGCACTGTGTAGCCATATCTGGTCTCCTATATATTAGGACAAGTACTAAGGGTGCACTGTGTAGCCATGTCTGAGTCCCTATATATTAGAACAAGTACTAACTGTGCCCTGTGGAGCCATGTCTGGTCTCCTATATATTAGGATAAGTACTAAGCGTGCACTGTGTAGTCATCTATGGGTCCCTATATATTAGGACAAGTACTAAGGGTGCACTGTGTAGTCATGTCTGGGTCCCTATATATTAGGACAAGTTCTAAGGGTGCACTGTGTAGTCATGTCTGGGTCCCTATATATTAGGACAAGTACTAAGGGTGCACTGTGTAGTCATGTCTGGGTCCCTATATATTAGGACAAGTACTAAGGTTGCACTGTGTAGCCATGTCTTGGGCCCCTTATGTATTAGGACAAGTACTAAGGGTGCACTGTGTAGTCATGTCTGGGTTCCCTATATATTAGGACAAGTACTAAGGGTGCACTGTGTAGTCATGTCTGGGTTCCCTATATATTAGGACAAGTACTAAGGGTGCACTGTGTAGTCATGTCTGGGTCCCTATATATTAGGACAAGTACTAAGGGTGCACTGTGTAGTCATGTCTGGGTCCCTATATATTAGGACAAGTACTAAGGGTGCACTGTGTAGCCATGTCTTGGGCCCCTTATGTATTAGGACAAGTACTAAGGGTGCACTGTGTAGCCATGTGTGGGTCCCCTATATATTAGGACAAGTACTAAGGCTGCACTGTGTAGTCATGTCTGGGTCTCCTGTATATTAGGACAAGTACTAAGGGTGCACTGTGTAGCCATATCTGGTCTCCTATATATTAGGACAAGTACCAAGGGTGCACTGTGTAGCCATATCTGATCTCCTATATATTAAGACAAGTACTAAGGGTGCACTGTGTAATCATGTCTGGTCTCCTGTATATTGGGATAAGTAGTAAGGGTGCACTGTGTAGTCATGTCTGGGTCCCTATATATTAGGACAATACTAAGGGTGCACTGTGTAGCCATGTCTGGGTCCCTACATATTAGGACAAGTACTAAGGGTGCACTGTGTAGTCATGTCTGGTCCCCTGCATATTAGGACAAGTACTAAGGGTGCACTGTGTAGCCATATCCGGTCTCCTGTATATTAGGATAAGTACTAAGCGTGCACTGTGTAGTCATCTATGGGTCCCTATATATTAGGACAAGTACTAAGGGTGCACTGTGTAGTCATGTCTGGGTCCCTATATATTAGGACAAGTTCTAAGGGTGCACTGTGTAGTCATGTCTGGGTCCCTATATATTAGGACAAGTACTAAGGGTGCACTGTGTAGTCATGTCTGGTCTCCTATATATTAGGACAAGTACTAAGGGTGCACTGTGTAGTCATGTCTGGTCTCCTGTATATTAGGATAAGTACTAAGGGTGCACTGTGTAGCCATGTCTGGGTCCCTATATATTAGGACAAGTTCTAAGGGTGCACTGTGTAGTCATGTCTGGGTCCCTATATATTAGGACAAGTACTAAGGGTGCACTGTGTAGCCATGTCTTGGGCCCCTTATGTATTAGGACAAGTACTAAGGGTGCACTGTGTAGTTATGTCTGGGTTCCCTATATATTAGGACAAGTACTAAGGGTGCACTGTGTAGCCATATCTGGTCTCCTATATATTAGGACAAGTACTAAGGGTGCACTGTGTAGCCATGTCTGAGTCCCTATATATTAGAACAAGTACTAACTGTGCCCTGTGGAGCCATGTCTGGTCTCCTATATATTAGGACAAGTACTAAGGGTGCACTGTGTAGTCATGTCTGGGTCCCCTATATATTAGGACAAGTACTAAGGGTGCCCTGTGTAGCCACGTCTTGGTCCCCTGCATATTAGGACAAGTACTAAGGGTGCACTGTGTAGCCATGTCTGGGTCCCCATATATATTAGGACAAGCACTAAGGCTGCCCTGTGTAGCCACGTCTTGGTCCCCTGCATATTAGGACAAGTACTAAGGGTGCACTGTGTAGCCATATCCGGTCTCCTAAATATTAGGACAAGTACTAAGGGTGCACTGTGTAGCCATATCTGGTCTCCTATATATTAGGACAAGTACTAAGGGTGCACTGTGTAGCCATGTCTGGGCCCCTATATATTAGGACAAGTACTAAGGGTGCCCTGTGTAGCCATATCTAGTCTCCTATATATTAGGACAAGTACTAAGGGTGCACTGTGTAGCCATATCTGGTCTCCTATATATTAGGACAAGTACTAAGGGTGCACTGTGTAGCCATGTCTTTGTTCCCCTGCATATTAGGACAAGTACTAAGGGTGCACTGTGTAGCCATGTCTGTGCCCCTTATGTATTAGAACAAGTACTAAGGGTGCACTGTGTAGCCATGTCTGGGTCCCCTATATATTAGGACAAGTACTAAGGGTGCACTGTGTAGCCATGTCTGGGCCCCCTGTATATTAGGACAAGTACTAAGGGTGCACTGTAGTCATGTCTGGGTCTACTATATATTAGGACAAGTACTAAGGGTGCACTGTGTAGCCATAACTGGTCTCCTGTATATTAGGACAAGTACTAAGGGTGCACTGTGTAGCCTTGTCTGGTCTCCTGTATATTAGGATAAGTACTAAGCGTGCACTGTGTAGCCATGTCTGGGCCCCTATATATAAGCACAAGTACTAAGGGTGCACTGTGTAGCCATGTCTGGGTCCCCTATATATTAGGACAAGTACTAAGGGTGCACTGTGTAGTCATGTCTGGGTCTCCCATATATTAGGACAAGTACTAAGGGTGCACTGTGTAGCCATGTCTGGGTCACTATATATTAGGACAAGTACTAAGGGTGCCCTGTATAGTTAAGTCTGGGTCCTTTGTATATTAGGACAAGTACTAAGGGTGCACTGTGTAGCCATGTCTGTGCCCCTTGTGTATTAGAACAAGTACTAAGGGTGCACTGTGTAGCCATGTCTGGGTCCCCTATATATTAGGACAAGTACTAAGGGTGCACTATGTAGCCATGTCTGGGCCCCCTGTATATTAGGACAAGTACTAAGGGTGCACTGTAGTCATGTCTGGGTCTACTATATATTAGGACAAGTACTAAGGGTGCACTGTGTAGCCATAACTGGTTTCCTGTATATTAGGACAAGTACTAAGGGTGCACTGTGTAGCCTTGTCTGGTCTCCTGTATATTAGGATAAGTACTAAGGGTGCACTGTGTAGCCATGTCTGGTCTCCTATATATTAGGACAAGTACTAAGGGTGCACTGTGTAGCCATATTGGGTCTCCTATATATTAGGACAAGTACTTAGTCTGTACTGTGTAGCCATGTCTGCGCGCCTCATGTATTAGAACAAGTACTAAGGGTGCACTGTGTAGCCATGTCTGGGCCCCCTGTATATTAGGACAAGTACTAAGGGTGCACTGTGTAGCCATGTCTGGGTCCCCTATATATTAGGACAAGTACTAAGGGTGCACTGTGTACCCATATCTGGTCTCCTATATATTAGGACAAGTACCAAGGGTGCACTGTGTAGCCATATTGGGTCCCCTGTGTATTAGGACAAGCATTAGGGTGCACTGTGTAGTCATGTCAGGGTCTCCTGTATATTAGGACAAGTACTAAGGGTGCCCTGTGTAGCCATGTCTGGTCCCCTATATATTAGGACAAGTACTAAGGGTGCACTGTGTAGCCATATTGGGTCTCCTATATATTAGGACAAGTACTAAGGGTGCACTGTGTAGCCATGTCTGGTGTCCTATATATTAGGACAAGTACTAAGGGTGTACTGTGTAGCCATGTCTGGTCTCCTATATATTAGTATAAGTACTAAGGGTGCACTGTGTAGCCATGTCTAGTCCCCTATATATTAGGACAAGTACTAAGGGTGCACTGTGTAGCCATGTCTGGTCTCCTATATATTAGGACAAGTACTAAGTGTGCACTGTGTAGCCATGTCTTGGTCCCCTGCATATTAGGACAAGTACTAAGGGTGCACTGTGTAGCCATGTCTTTGTTCCCCTGCATATTAGAACAAGTACTAAGGGTGCACTGTGTAGCCATATCTGGGTCCCCTATATATTAGGACAAGTACTAAGGGTGCACTGTGTACCCATATCTGGTCTCCTATATATTAGGACAAGTACTAAGGGTGCACTGTGTACCCATATCTGGTCTCCTATATATTAGGACAAGTACTAAGGGTGCACTGTGTACCCATATCTGGTCTCCTATATATTAGGACAAGTACTAAGGGTGCACTGTGTAGCCATGTCTGGGTCCCCTATATATTAGGACAAGTACCAAGGGTGCACTGTGTACCCATATCTGGTCTCCTATATATTAGGACAAGTACTAAGGGTGCACTGTGTAGTCATGTCTGGTTTCCTGTATATTAGGATAAGTACTAAGGGTGCACTGTGTAGTCATATCTGGGTCCCTATATATTAGGACAAGTACTAAGGGTGCACTGTGTAGCCATGTCTGGGTCCCTATATATTAGGACAAGTACTAAGGGTGCACTGTGTAGCCATGTCTTTGTTCCCCTGCATATTAGGACAAGTACTATGGGTGTACTGTGTAGCCATGTCTTGGTCCCCTGCATATTAAGACAAGTACTAAGGGTGCACTGTGTAGCCATATCTGGTCTCCTATATATTAGGACAAGTACTAAGGCTGTACTGTGTAGTCATGTCTGGGTCCCCTATATATTAGGACAAGTACTAAGGGTGCACTGTGTAGTCATGTCTGGGTCCCTATATATTAGGACAAGTACTAAGGTTGCACTGTGTAGCCATGTCTTGGGCCCCTTATGTATTAGGACAAGTACTAAGGGTGCACTGTGTAGTCATGTCTGGGTTCCCTATATATTAGGACAAGTACTAAGGGTGCACTGTGTAGTCATGTCTGGGTTCCCTATATATTAGGACAAGTACTAAGGGTGCACTGTGTAGTCATGTCTGGGTCCCTATATATTAGGACAAGTACTAAGGGTGCACTGTGTAGTCATGTCTGGGTCCCTATATATTAGGACAAGTACTAAGGGTGCACTGTGTAGCCATGTCTTGGGCCCCTTATGTATTAGGACAAGTACTAAGGGTGCACTGTGTAGCCATGTGTGGGTCCCCTATATATTAGGACAAGTACTAAGGCTGCACTGTGTAGTCATGTCTGGGTCTCCTGTATATTAGGACAAGTACTAAGGGTGCACTGTGTAGCCATATCTGGTCTCCTATATATTAGGACAAGTACCAAGGGTGCACTGTGTAGCCATATCTGATCTCCTATATATTAAGACAAGTACTAAGGGTGCACTGTGTAATCATGTCTGGTCTCCTGTATATTGGGATAAGTAGTAAGGGTGCACTGTGTAGTCATGTCTGGGTCCCTATATATTAGGACAATACTAAGGGTGCACTGTGTAGCCATGTCTGGGTCCCTACATATTAGGACAAGTACTAAGGGTGCACTGTGTAGTCATGTCTGGTCCCCTGCATATTAGGACAAGTACTAAGGGTGCACTGTGTAGCCATATCCGGTCTCCTGTATATTAGGATAAGTACTAAGCGTGCACTGTGTAGTCATCTATGGGTCCCTATATATTAGGACAAGTACTAAGGGTGCACTGTGTAGTCATGTCTGGGTCCCTATATATTAGGACAAGTTCTAAGGGTGCACTGTGTAGTCATGTCTGGGTCCCTATATATTAGGACAAGTACTAAGGGTGCACTGTGTAGTCATGTCTGGGTCCCTATATATTAGGACAAGTACTAAGGTTGCACTGTGTAGCCATGTCTTGGGCCCCTTATGTATTAGGACAAGTACTAAGGGTGCACTGTGTAGTCATGTCTGGGTTCCCTATATATTAGGACAAGTACTAAGGGTGCACTGTGTAGTCATGTCTGGGTTCCCTATATATTAGGACAAGTACTAAGGGTGCACTGTGTAGCCATGTCTTGGGCCCCTTATGTATTAGGACAAGTACTAAGGGTGCACTGTGTAGTTATGTCTGGGTTCCCTATATATTAGGACAAGTACTAAGGGTGCACTGTGTAGCCATATCTGGTCTCCTATATATTAGGACAAGTACTAAGGGTGCACTGTGTAGCCATGTCTGAGTCCCTATATATTAGAACAAGTACTAACTGTGCCCTGTGGAGCCATGTCTGGTCTCCTATATATTAGGATAAGTACTAAGCGTGCACTGTGTAGTCATCTATGGGTCCCTATATATTAGGACAAGTACTAAGGGTGCACTGTGTAGTCATGTCTGGGTCCCTATATATTAGGACAAGTTCTAAGGGTGCACTGTGTAGTCATGTCTGGGTCCCTATATATTAGGACAAGTACTAAGGGTGCACTGTGTAGTCATGTCTGGGTCCCTATATATTAGGACAAGTACTAAGGTTGCACTGTGTAGCCATGTCTTGGGCCCCTTATGTATTAGGACAAGTACTAAGGGTGCACTGTGTAGTCATGTCTGGGTTCCCTATATATTAGGACAAGTACTAAGGGTGCACTGTGTAGTCATGTCTGGGTTCCCTATATATTAGGACAAGTACTAAGGGTGCACTGTGTAGTCATGTCTGGGTCCCTATATATTAGGACAAGTACTAAGGGTGCACTGTGTAGTCATGTCTGGGTCCCTATATATTAGGACAAGTACTAAGGGTGCACTGTGTAGCCATGTCTTGGGCCCCTTATGTATTAGGACAAGTACTAAGGGTGCACTGTGTAGCCATGTGTGGGTCCCCTATATATTAGGACAAGTACTAAGGCTGCACTGTGTAGTCATGTCTGGGTCTCCTGTATATTAGGACAAGTACTAAGGGTGCACTGTGTAGCCATATCTGGTCTCCTATATATTAGGACAAGTACCAAGGGTGCACTGTGTAGCCATATCTGATCTCCTATATATTAAGACAAGTACTAAGGGTGCACTGTGTAATCATGTCTGGTCTCCTGTATATTGGGATAAGTAGTAAGGGTGCACTGTGTAGTCATGTCTGGGTCCCTATATATTAGGACAATACTAAGGGTGCACTGTGTAGCCATGTCTGGGTCCCTACATATTAGGACAAGTACTAAGGGTGCACTGTGTAGTCATGTCTGGTCCCCTGCATATTCGGACAAGTACTAAGGGTGCACTGTGTAGCCATATCCGGTCTCCTGTATATTAGGATAAGTACTAAGCGTGCACTGTGTAGTCATCTATGGGTCCCTATATATTAGGACAAGTACTAAGGGTGCACTGTGTAGTCATGTCTGGGTCCCTATATATTAGGACAAGTTCTAAGGGTGCACTGTGTAGTCATGTCTGGGTCCCTATATATTAGGACAAGTACTAAGGGTGCACTGTGTAGTCATGTCTGGTCTCCTATATATTAGGACAAGTACTAAGGGTGCACTGTGTAGTCATGTCTGGTCTCCTGTATATTAGGATAAGTACTAAGCGTGCAATGTGTAGCCATGTCTGGGTCCCTATATATTAGGACAAGTTCTAAGGGTGCACTGTGTAGTCATGTCTGGGTCCCTATATATTAGGACAAGTACTAAGGGTGCACTGTGTAGCCATGTCTTGGGCCCCTTATGTATTAGGACAAGTACTAAGGGTGCACTGTGTAGTTATGTCTGGGTTCCCTATATATTAGGACAAGTACTAAGGGTGCACTGTGTAGCCATATCTGGTCTCCTATATATTAGGACAAGTACTAAGGGTGCACTGTGTAGCCATGTCTGAGTCCCTATATATTAGAACAAGTACTAACTGTGCCCTGTGGAGCCATGTCTGGTCTCCTATATATTAGGACAAGTACTAAGGGTGCACTGTGTAGTCATGTCTGGGTCCCCTATATATTAGGACAAGTACTAAGGGTGCCCTGTGTAGCCACGTCTTGGTCCCCTGCATATTAGGACAAGTACTAAGGGTGCACTGTGTAGCCATGTCTGGGTCCCCATATATATTAGGACAAGCACTAAGGGTGCCCTGTGTAGCCACGTCTTGGTCCCCTGCATATTAGGACAAGTACTAAGGGTGCACTGTGTAGCCATATCCGGTCTCCTAAATATTAGGACAAGTACTAAGGGTGCACTGTGTAGCCATATCTGGTCTCCTATATATTAGGACAAGTACTAAGGGTGCACTGTGTAGCCATGTCTGGGCCCCTATATATTAGGACAAGTACTAAGGGTGCCCTGTGTAGCCATATCTAGTCTCCTATATATTAGGACAAGTACTAAGGGTGCACTGTGTAGCCATATCTGGTCTCCTATATATTAGGACAAGTACTAAGGGTGCACTGTGTAGCCATGTCTTTGTTCCCCTGCATATTAGGACAAGTACTAAGGGTGCACTGTGTAGCCATGTCTGTGCCCCTTATGTATTAGAACAAGTACTAAGGGTGCACTGTGTAGCCATGTCTGGGTCCCCTATATATTAGGACAAGTACTAAGGGTGCACTGTGTAGCCATGTCTGGGCCCCCTGTATATTAGGACAAGTACTAAGGGTGCACTGTAGTCATGTCTGGGTCTACTATATATTAGGACAAGTACTAAGGGTGCACTGTGTAGCCATAACTGGTCTCCTGTATATTAGGACAAGTACTAAGGGTGCACTGTGTAGCCTTGTCTGGTCTCCTGTATATTAGGATAAGTACTAAGCGTGCACTGTGTAGCCATGTCTGGGCCCCTATATATAAGCACAAGTACTAAGGGTGCACTGTGTAGCCATGTCTGGGTCCCCTATATATTAGGACAAGTACTAAGGGTGCACTGTGTAGTCATGTCTGGGTCTCCCATATATTAGGACAAGTACTAAGGGTGCACTGTGTAGCCATGTCTGGGTCACTATATATTAGGACAAGTACTAAGGGTGCCCTGTATAGTTAAGTCTGGGTCCTTTGTATATTAGGACAAGTACTAAGGGTGCACTGTGTAGCCAAGTCTGGGCCCCCTGTATATTAGGACAAGTACTAAGGGTGCCCTGTGTAGCCATGTCTGGTCTCCTATATATTAGGACAAGTACTAAGGGTGCACTGTGTAGCCATGTCTGGGCCCTCTGTATATTAGGACAAGTACTAAGGGTGCACTGTGTAGTCATGTCTGGGTCCCCATATATATTACGACAAGTACTAAGGGTGCACTGTGTAGTCATGTCTGGGTCCCCATATATATTACGACAAGTACTAAGGGTGCCCTGTGTAGTCATGTCTGGGTCTCCTGTATATTAGGACAAGTGCTAAGGGTGCACTGTGTAGCCATGTCTGGGTCCCCTATATATTAGGACAAGTACTAAGGGTGCACTGTGTAGCCATGTCTGGGTCTCCCATATATTAGGACAAGTACTAAGGGTGCACTGTGTAGCCATGTCTTGGTCCCCTGCATATTAGGACAAGTACTAAGGGTGCACTGTGTAGCCATGTCTGGGCCCTCTGTATATTAGGACAAGTACTAAGGCTGCACTGTGTAGCCATGTCTGGGCCCTCTGTATATTAGGACAAGTACTAAGGGTGCACTATGTAGCCATGACTTGGTCCCCTGCATATTAGGACAAGTACTAAGGGTGCCCTGTGTAGTCATGTCTGGTCCCTATATATTAGGACAAGTACTAAGGGTGCACTGTGTAGCCATGTCTGGTCTCCTATATATTAGGACAAGTACTAAGGGTGCACTGTGTAGCCATGTCTTGGTCCTCTGCATATTAGGACAAGTACTAAGGGTGCACTGTGTAGCCATGTCTGGGCCCTCTGTATATTAGGAGAAGTACTAAGGGTGCACTGTGTAGTCATGTCTGAGTTCCTGTATATTAGGGCAAGTACTAAGGGTGTACTGTGTAACCATGTCTTGGTCCTCTGTATATTAGGACAAGTACTAAGTGTGCACTGTGTAGCAATGTCTGGGCCGCCTGTATATTAGGACAAGTACTAAGGGTGCACTGTGTAGCCATGTCTGGATCCCTGTATATTAGGACAAGTACTAAGGGTGCACTGTGTAGCCATGTCTGGGCCCTCTGTATATTAGGACAAGTACTAAGGGTGCACAGTGTAGCCATGTCTGCGTCCCTTATGTATTAGCACAAGTACTAAGGGTGCACTGTGTAGCCATATCTGGTCTCCTGTATATTAGGATAAGTACTAAGCGTGCACTGTGTAGCCATGTCTGGGCCCTCTGTATATTAGGACAAGTACTAAGGGTGCACTGTGTAGTCATGTCTGAGTCCCTGTATATTAGGGCAAGTACTAAGGGTGCACTGTGTAGTCATGTCTGGTCTCCTATATATTAGGACAAGTACTAAGGGTGCACTGTGTAGCCATATCTGGTCTCCTATATATTAGGACAAGTACTAAGGGTGCACTGTGTAGCCATGTCTGGGCCTTCTGTATATTAGGACAAGTACTAAGGGTGCACTGTGTAGTCATGTCTGAGTCCCTGTATATTAGGGTAAGTACTAAGGGTGCACTGTGTAACCATGTCTGGGCCCTCTGTATATTAGGACAAGTACTAAGGGTGCACTGTGTAGCAATGTCTGGGCCCCCTGTATATTAGGACAAGTACTAAGGGTGCACTGTGTAGCCATGTCTGGGTCCCTGTATATTAGGACAAGTACTAAGGGTGCACTGTGTAGCCATATCTGGGTCCCTGTATATTAGGACAAGTACTAAGGGTGCACTGTGTAGCCATATCTGGGTCCCTGTATATTAGGACAAGTACTAAGGGTGCACTGTGTAGCCATATCTGGGTCCCTGTATATTAGGACAAGCATTAAGGGTGCACTGTGTAGCCATATCTGGGTCCCCTGCAAGGATAGTTGCGGTGGAGCGGACAGCAACTGTTAGGTGATGTATTGATTTTTATGCAGCCAGGGCTTATGTTTGGGGTAGGGCCTATATTTCAAGCTCCCGAAAATCGTAGAAAAGAGCGCTATAAAGTTGTGTGACTTTGTACCGCCACGTGCCACTTTGTGGCAACACAAAATCATGATATTGCTGTGAGAAAATGCAGTGATATTGCACAGAGCACAGATGCCATACCGCTGCGACTTTCTTGTGGCAATATCGCTGTCGTCCGTGTGAAAGAGGCCAAATACTGATAGATATAAAGTTCTGCACATGGACAGAGGAAATACACGTCACCATTACACACTAAGGGCGAGCACCCACTGGCGTTTTTTTACCTGCGTTTTGCGTTTTGCGTTTTTCCTGCACAGGCATAGAGATAACATGTGTTCCTGTCCACTGGCGTTTTTTTGCATTGCGTTTGCGTTTTTAACATAGGAACTGTCAGTTGCATATGTGTCCTTATTTTTCTCCATGGAAATTAATGGCAAAGCCGCGAAAACGCCGCGAAAACGCCGCGAAAAACGCGCGGAAAAACCGCGGGACACGCGGCGAAAACGCTGCGTTTTTTTCCCGCGGGAAACGCAAACGCCAGTGGGTGCTCGCCCTAAATGGGAAACCTGGACAAACATAACATGGAAAAGGAATTGGGGATTTTAGTTACCAGAAAGGCCCATTTACACGGCCCGCTGATCGCTCAAATGACATTTCGAGTAACAGCTTTGAGGGATCATTTTGCATAAACTATTTAGTAGCTACTCAGCCACTTAATAGCTTACTAGTGTGCAAATGAAGCCTTAGCTGAAAGCAATAATAGCCCGAAGGCTATGAACTGTATTCTCATCCTTTGTTCTCCAGCGGGAAACAATGCTATCAGCACTACCCGTGGAGAACTGCTGATAAGACTGAACAGCGATTTTTAGTTTGGCCTGAATGTAACGATCAGCTAGCAGTGCCCGAAAAGTGGATGATGGGCATGCATTTAGACGCAACGATTATTGCTAAAACGATCGCTTTTTAGCGTTTTTAGTGATTATCGCTCCGTGTAAATGGGCCTTAAGCTTAACTGGAGCAACCAGTGTCTGACAGCTGCAGCCAAAGCAAATAGGATCAAAGGGGTGCATAAAAATACCTCTAGAGACACATGATGATAATATTGTTCCTCCTCTTTACAAGTCACTGGTCAGACCACACATGGAATATTGTATACAGCTTTGTGCACCAGTACTCAAGAAGGACGTATAAAGTTTAAGCGGGCATAAAGGCGGGCAACAGAAATAGTTATGAAAATTGGGGTTATTTAGCTTAGCAAAAAAGAGCACTGAGGGGCGACCTAATAACTATGTATACATATATCAGGGGATACAGAGATCTCTCCCATCATATATTTATACCCAGGACTGTGACTGTAACAAGGGGGCGCCCTCTAAGTCCAGAGGAAAGAAGGTTTCTACACCGACATAGAAGGGGGTTCTTTTCTGTAAGAGCAGTGAGGCTATGGAACTCTCTGCCTGAGGGCTTAGTGATAGTGAACTTGATAAAAGAGTTTAAGAGGAGCCTGGACACCTTTCTTGAATAGTCACTAATTACTTCAGAAGGGTCGGTGATCCAGGGATTATTCTGATTGCCATATTAGAGTTGGGAAGGAATTTGTACCTCTAAAATTAGGAAAAATTACCTCATTGGATTTGTTTTGCCTTCCTGTGGATCAACATTACAGAAAAATAGGCTGGACTGGATGGGCACATGGTCTTTCTCAGCCCCACACGCTATGCTACAATGTTACCAGCACTTTATATATATGTATATGTTTGGAATACATTGGTGTCTTTTATCTTGTTCTGTATCTCACAGCCTTTTGCTCTTCAGTTTATATCAGTATATCTGCAGCTTATATTTCCTTCGTGATGTCACCTGCCTGAAGCTAAAAACATAAGAGCGAGAATCAATGGGCAGAAAACGTCCCCCAGCTGAGAGTCAATCAAGTGTTGCTGTTATTTAGGATCTCTTCAAACCCATTTGAATAGGAACATTTACAATGTTTGTTCTTATATTCGCCCCTCTATGTCTTCATTGTGGGCGCAGATTGTCTGTAATGAAGCCCCAGGTTGGCTCTGTAGTCAATAAGGTAATCCTCCTGCTCTTGGTAGATCCCCATTGTCTTTGCAGTGTACCATATATTAAGTGTAAAGTATCTGGAAACCCCCAACAAGATGCTGTTGATGGATCCTGTGAGGTTATTTTGTGGCTCTGAGAGCAGGATGATGTTCTGATGGGCCTAAAACTACATCTGTCTTTAATCAGCTGGTAGTGATGGCAGCGGTCAGGATTTTACCATATTCTCTATGGCCATGTCATGGGGAGCGAGGGATCTGGAGACCCCGAACGTGTGTGCACCAATTACAAGGAGAACCATGGAGGCACCTTGTAGAGAGATATTATCATTAATCACCATCTCTATACAAGAGACCCGGCCTGTGGTTAATCTATCATCAGGTCATATGGGGGAAAATGGGGACATATTGGGAAATCTGCCAAACAATGACACAACCGCAACGTGGATTATTACAGATGCTCATTTATATGTGAAGGTTAATATGGTGGATGGATTCAAAATCTTATAATATAAGATTATATTCACGAAATAATAGTATCTGGCAGTAAGAAAGAAGAATAAACTGTAAGAATGTGAATGTGGCCCCCAAATATCACCCCGCACCAAGTCCTGGACGGCTTCAGCACTCAGACATGACAAGTTCCCACTATAATAATAAAGATTGTCATTAGTCTGAGGAAAATGGTGAGAATATTCCTGTAAATGTCCTTCATCACATCTCAGTAACTGCGGACATACGATTTCAAACTTATCATGGTTGGCTGTGATTGGTCAGTTACTGATCACATGACTGCTGCCATGGTTACAGCCAGGGCAATTGTGTTGTCGCGGCAGTTGGCAGTTGAGAGTGTTGGAGACTGGCGATTGAGAAGGAGGCGATGTCTGCTGGACCAGAGCAGAGCGATTTTATGGAGGGAGAGGAGGAGATTCGGAGGAAGAAAGGAGTGAGAAGACCAAGACATGTCTTGGATTCTTCAGATGAGGCTTCAAGCAAGAGCCAGAGGAGGAAGAGGAGGAGGAAGTCATCGAGCTCAGCGAAGCCCATCGTTCCACCGACGGATTCGGTGAAGAAAGACCTCGTTGGGAAGAAGCGACCCAAGAAGAGGCATCTGGATTCTTCAGTGGGAGAAAAGGACCCACCTGTAAAGATACAGAAAGAAGACCCGGGAGGCTCAGGTACCGCTGGAGATCTGCGGAGCTGTAGGAGCGCATTCACACATGCCAGATATTGGTGCAGATCGGCGGCAGATTTCATCTTTTCGGTTGAAGGGGTGAAGTCTGCTCAGGATCCGCATCAAAGTCCACGTTAGAATCCACACCAATGGTTTGTGTTTGGACACAGAATTTGATGTGGATTTTGGTGCAGATTTTCAGTAAGTCCGCTAAGTGTGAACGCAGCCTGAGGGTCCCACACTGTACCGCCATGTCTGGTAATTCATGGGGGTTTTCTGCCGGAGAGGAAGAGGCAGGAAAGTGATCCAAATGTTCCATTGTATCACACAGTATTTATGTACATTGTATGATGTTCCTGCGGTTATGGATGAGCTGCTGAAATGGACAGTTTTCTGGTTCGCCGTCTTCTTACAATTCATGTTTTTTGTATTCTGGGGGGAAAATGATGGAAATGTTACATTGTATCAAACTGTATTTCTGTACATTGTATAATGTGAAATGTCAGATATTACTGTGATAAGGGCTCCTGCATACGTGTGACGTATAAACGCTCGCAGGGAGATGGCGTGATTGCGCTGTGTATGGAGCGCTATTACGTTTTCACGTGAACCTTTCCGCGCTGCTTACTGTACTTTTTTTGTGCTGCTGAGGTTGTTTATACCTGTTTTAGAACTGGCTGAGCAGCCTAAATAATCACCAGTGTTATCAATTAATACCGCACAATCGCGCCGTTATGGTGGCTTGGGTGGTCAAATGTGAGCGAAAATAGAGCATGTTGCATATTTTTTTGCCCAACGGAAATCCGGGTGCAAAAATGCTAAATTTTGCATTTGCTAAATCGCCCGTGTGCAGGAGCCCTTATAGATGAGCTGCTGGAATGTACCGTTTTCTGGTTCGTCTTACAATTCATGTGTTTTGTATTCTGGGGAGAAAAGATACAAATGTTCCATTGTATGATGTTGTATTTATGTATATTGTGACATGTCAGATGTTACTGCTGTTTAGGCCGGATTCACACGTCCGTATTTGTGCAGCATATTGCGCCCGCAGTGAACAGAACCCATTCATTTTATCGGGACAATCAAATGTAGTTTTTCAGCTTACACCCAAAAATATGCCCTTTTTTCTGCAGATTTGAGCCCATCGATGCGCTTGTGTAAATGCGCGGTGAATACTCAGGAGACCGGCATTTTTGCAAAGCGTTAAGGCATAAAATCAATGAGATTGTCTGACTTTATATTTTTGTCTGCAGATGTAACATGTATGTGTGCATTTAAAAAAAACCGCCTGGCCGGCCAAAATACGTTTACACTGGCAGATTTGGGCCGGCCAGGCTTTCTTTTTTTAAAAAAAACAACATTTGCTGCTGAAATGTACACTTTTCTGGTTACTCATCTTCTCCCATGTTTAGATGATCTGCTCTTCGGGGGCGTTCACACATCGCTGATTTGCTGCAGATTTTGGCGCAGATCTGCCGCAGCAGTCACCCATGCAATTTGTATTTAAATGAAAGGATATAATCTGCTGCAGATCTGCATGAAAATCTGACAAAATCAGGCCAAAAATTGTGACTGAACCTTTAGGAAGTGAGTAGATTCAGCAATTGTTCCTCAGCGGAGGTGATCACAGCGCTATGGCTGCCCCCCACTGTGTAAGGGCTCCTACCCACTAGGGTTTCTTTAACGCTGCGATATCGCTGTGCTTTTTTAACGCAATTGTCAATGGGACTTTCTAATGTTAGAAACACATCGCACAAAAATCATAAAGCGCCAACCTGCGATGAGTTTATAACATTAGAAATCCCATTGACAATTGTGTTAAAAAAAGCGCAGCGTTAAAAAAATGCAAATGGGTAGGAGCCCTGACAATACCAAAATGGGGTGTTTTTGAAACAAAAATTGTGGTCGTTTTCCTGTGGGCAGCATGGGGGCTCAGTTGCCTTTCAGTAAGGGGGTATCCGGGTTCAAATCTGGGTTCATTCTCCAGTGTGAATATAGATTGTGAGCCCCCAGGGGGACAAAGCCCAATGTAATGCTAAACTGTGTACAGCGCTGTGGAATATGTATGTGCTATATATGTCAGTGCAATAAACAATAATGTACCCTGGTGGGTGATCTGCTGTCTATTAATGCCCTTACTATATATATGTTAGTAATGTATGTTATATAAAGAATGCCTCAGAATGCCACAGGAGGAGATCTCTGCCAGCCAGAAGCTGCGATAGATTCTCGCTATAATTTACGCCACTTTCTGGTCTTAAATGCAGCGAATCTGAGGGGTCCGCACCGCTGAGCCCCCGGCACGTTGGCTCGTTACATGGCTGGGCAGCAGCTCCTCAATAGACACATTAGACACACGTACGAGGGCCAACGCACCAAATAGGTCTTAGTTCACCTGCGCAAGTGACTATACGACAGCCAGATGAAACAGATGTAGACCTAAGGGACATATATGAGTATACTGATATCACTCCAGCCTCAGTCACAGAGCAAACACTATAAATACTGACTCATATTCTATTGGATCTGAGGGGAAAAAGAGAAATAATGTTTGTGTTATTACTGAGAGAAGAATGAAAGAAAACCATAAAGAACAAACTACTACTAAGTGTAATCAGAGCCATGTATAGGGGTGCAGAATATATATACACTGGGCTGTACTGCCTATAGCGACCCTCCGGTCCTGGACAAACAGAGGTGGCCCCACTTCTCTGACCACCTGATACACGCTGTGCATTAGTATACATCATTAGTCGGAGACTCTACATGCTGATGGGACCGGCCAGGACTGCTCACAGATCCCTCTTCATCCCTACAGAGGTATATTGTTGGCCAGTCCCCGGTATCTCGGCTGGTGGGCAGTATATATAGCACTTGTATGTTATTGTGCTATGTGGGGCATGGACTGTGTATTTATCATCGCTTGCACACGATTTGATATTTTGCTGCTTTTTGATGGTATTTATTGATTTTTATTGAATTTTATGTCTCGTTGGGAGTTTGTTTTTAATCAGAGTTGTTTATTAATAAAGTTGATATTTGTGGAGCGTGTAGATGTCATACTGTGTTCATTACATACCTCTACAGTGATGCTACCCTCACACGGGATAGATAATACAGACGCCACTTACACACCGGACACCTACCACTTACACGCCGGACATCTACTACTTACACACCGGACACCTACTACTTACACACCGGACATCTACTACTTACACACCGGACACCTACTACTTACACACCGGACATCTACTACTTACACACCGGACATCTAGCACTTACACACCAGACACCTACTACTTACACACCGGACATCTACTACTTACACACCGGACACCTACTACTTACACACCGGACATCTAGCACTTACATACTGGACACCTACCACTTACACACCGGACATCTACTACTTACACACCGGATATCTACCACTTACACACCGGACATCTACCACTTACACACTGCACATCTACCACTTACATACTGGATATCTACCACTTACATACTGGATATCTACCACTTACACACCGGACACCTACCACTTACACACCGGACACCTACCACTTACACACCGGACACCTACCACTTACACGCCGGACACCTACTACTTACACACCGGACATCTAGCACTTACACACCGGATATCTACCACTTACACACTGCACATCTACCACTTACACACTGCACATCTAGCACTTACACACCGGACATCTACCACTTACACACTGCACATCTACCACTTACACACTGGACATCTACCACTTACACACTGGACATCTACCACTTACATACTGGATATCTACCACTTACACACCGGACACCTACCACTTACACACCGGACATCTACCACTTACACACCAGACATCTACCACTTACACACCGGCCATCTAGCACTTACATACTGGACACCTACCAATTACACACCAGACACCTACCACTTACACTCCGGACATCTACCACTTACACACCGGACATCTAGCACTTACACACCGGATATCTACCACTTACACACTGCACATCTACCACTTACACACCGGACATCTAGCACTTACACACCGGACATCTACCACTTACACACTGCACATCTACCACTTACACACTGGACATCTACCACTTACATACTGGATATCTACCACTTACACACCGGACACCTACCACTTACACACCGGACATCTACCACTTACACACCAGACATCTACCACTTACACACCGGACATCTACCACTTACATACTGGACACCTACCAATTACACACCAGACACCTACCACTTACACACCGGACATCTACCACTTACACGCCGGACATCTAGCACTTACATACTGGACACCTACCACTTACACACCGGACATCTACCACTGATTTATTTGTCAATTAACAACCACAAACTTGTCAGAGATACCACTTACTCACTTGATAAATACCACTTACACACCAGACACTGATACTACTCACACACTGCACACTTACCACGTATGACCCCTCCATCGTCCCCAGTGCATACTGTGGGAGTCATGGACTGGGGAATCTGGAAACAAGCCAAATTCTTTCTTTAATTACTTATTTTTTTGTTAATTACACATCTATGAGGCCTCGGTCAGACGACCGCTTTTTGCCGCGATTCGCGGATGCGCATGCGATCTGTGCATATATAGAAACATTGCTTCGCAATGGGGTCGGTGACAGGGCCGCTTTTTATTCGGATGTCCGATAAATTATAGGACATGAGGAATCGCAGATCGCGCCTATCTGCGTTCTGCGATTCCTTGTGTTCTATATATGCGCTCAATGGGGCCGGCAGCAGCAGCGCTGACCCCATTGAGAACATATACTACAAAGATCATTCTCCTCTGCCACAGCTGTAACAGCTGTGGCAGAGAAGAACGATGTTCGCCCATTGAATTCAATGGAGCCGGCAATACAGCCGACTACATTGAAAGCAATGGACTGCCGGCGAGCGCGGCATGAATTTTCGGGAAAGGCTTAAAAATATAAGCCCTTGCCTGAAAACCATCCAAAAATGTGTAAAAAAAAAAATACTCATCTTGTCCCTGCAGCCGGAGTTCAGCCGCGGCCGGCTGGCAGTTCTCCTGAACTGCTCTGTGTAGTATTCAGCAGGCTGGGATTTAAAATCCCTGCCTGCTGAATGGGCTGCCTCTGATTGGTCACAGCCCTCACCAGTCAGAGGCAACTCTCACTCACCCATTCATGAATTCATGAATGGATGAGTGAGTGCTGCCTCTGACTGGCTCAGCGCAAGGACCAATCAGGGGCAGCTCTCAGCTATTGAATGACAGCTGAGAGCTGCCCCTGATTTGTCCTTGTGCTGAGCCAATCAGAGGCAGCACTCACTCACCCATTCATGAATGGGTGAGTGAGAGCTGCCTCTGATTGGTGAGGGCTGTGACCAATCAGAGGCAGCCCATTCAGCAGGCGGGGATTTAAAATCCCCGTCTGCTGAATAATACACAGAGCAGTTCAGGAGAACTGCCGGCCGGCCGCAGCTGAACTCCGGCTACAGGGACAAGGTGAGTATATATATATTTTTTATTTTTACACATTTTTGGATGGTTTTCAGGGAATGGCTTATATGTTTAGGCCCTTCCTGAAAATTCATCCTGCGCTCGCCAGCAGCCCATTGCTTTCAATGGAGTCGGCTGTATTGCCGGCTCCATTGAATTTCAATGGGCGGACAGCGCTCCTTTGATCGGGCCCGTTTCGCCGGAAACACTGCTAGCTGCAGATTTTTCGGCGAATCGTCGGCCCCGGTCATGCGATTTGCGGATGCGCATCCGTCATGCGATCCGCAAATCGCGGCAAAAAACAGTCATCTGACCGAGGCCTAAAGGGGATGTTTGGGAATACAACCAAATTGAGGCCATCTGTGCTGCCTGTGGTAACACCTCCTAGGACAGGAGAATGTACTGTTACCATGTTTGGTAGTTTAAATCGCCTTAGTTGCCATTCTGCCAGACCTCTCCTCCTAACTCAGGGGTCATTTAAAGCCCCTTGTGTATGCAAAAAAATACACAATACAGTTCACCTGAAACAGTGAATCCTACAGAGCTGTTAGGAAGCATCAGCTGCAGGCTGGATTCTTGTGCATCCAACTGAATAGTGGCCACATCAACACATCATAAAAAGCACTTTGTGAAACTTTTCCACAATTAACTGCTGAGCAATAAAATTGGCAACACTGACCCTCCCATTGTGTGTCTGAGTCAAATCTAGCCAAGACTGTTATATTCCTAGGTATATTATTATATATATTATATCCAGGGAAGAGTTACCAAGATGGTGAGCAGTCTGCAAATCATGTCCTATGAGGAATGATCAAAGGATCTGGGAATGTTTAGGCTGAGAGGAGACTTAATAGCGGTCTACAAATATCTGAAGGGCTGTCACAGTGCAGAGGGATAAGCCCTATTCTCATCTGTACAAGGAAAGACTAGAAGCAATGGGATGAAACTGAAAGGGAGGAGACACAAATTAGATATTAGACAGTGAGGGTGATCAATGAGTGGAACAGGTTACCACGGCAGGTGGTGAGTTCTCCTCAAATGGAAGTGTTCAAACAAAGGCTGGAAAAACATCTGTCTGGGGTGATTTAGTGATCCTGAGAAGGGGGTTGGACCCGATGACCCTGGAGGTCCCTTCCAACTCTACCATTCTATGACCCCTTCTTATTTGGAAAACCTAAGCTAATTCAATATGTTGGATGTCAAAATGGCCTCCTAAAACATCTCCTCCACCAAGAAATGCAGCCACCTCCCCAATTAATACTTTTACACATCGGAAGTAAATTATCTCGTTATTATACCAGTTAAACGTGTGTGTCCAGACATTTGCCTCAGCTGTATTGTTGTACCTAAGTGCTGTATACTTGATACCAAAAATCCAATGGAACCCAAGAGTAAGCAGGACAATCTTTCCATAAGAGAAGGTTTTCCTGCTGTCTTATGGGGTCTGATGTGTTATTTATTTATTTTTTACACAATATATACAGTTACTGATCACATAACTAGGCAAATAAGGCCCAAATTAGTAAAATATGCATCTAAAGCCTAAGTCACATGTCCATAATACAGATACAATACATACTGAGCCCCTTATAGGAGTGATAGTTAATACCTACAGACTATGTAAGATGTTATCTTCTGTATTAAAGTGGTTGTCCTTCTGCTCCCGTCACATGATGGCCAATTTTAACGTAGCAACTACAGTTCCCAGAGGGGCCTTGTATCTGACCGTCTGGCTGCAGGCACCTACCTCTATTATAACCTATAGCCTGTATATTCACTGTTATATTCACTATTAGGAGGACCAACTGGCTCAGGAAGCACCACATCTACAACCATCCAAGAACGACTACGATTCCATCATGTTCTTGGCCGGGGAGCCTACGGAGAAGTTGTGCTGGCAGAAGACATCGTTACCTGCCAGCAGTTTGCAGTGAAGGTGATCAGGAAGAGGGCCCTGCTAGCAGAAGTGGAGCTGGCGGACGTGATGGTGGAGCACCGCGTGTTACAGATGACGTCAGGAAGTCCCTTCCTCATCCATGCAGAATTTGCATTTCAGACCAAGGTATAGTTGTTATCACACATCTCCAAGTATGTGTGATATCTCCAAGTATGTTATCGCACATCACTAGTATGTGCACCGTAGATGTGGACTTTGTAGTATAACTTCTAATTAACCAACCTTCTTACATGTCTCTTCTACATTACAGACGCATGTTCTACTAGGATTAGAGTTTCTAAGCTGCGGGGACCTGAATCAACTCCTACAGTCAAAGGGACGGCTCGATATCAACAGTTCCAGGTAAAGATTTAGGGTGGTTTTACACGGCACATATTTTGCCTATTAACAAGCAACAACTGACAAGATAGCATGTTGGTTGTTGCTCGTTAAGGTGGTCTAACATGAGCAGATCATTAGTATGGCACATTCCGCTGTTTACATGGGGAGATGTGCTGCTGGTGAGCCAACACTTTTATGCTCACATAAAAGATCTGGTCAGCAGATGACAACCATTTGCTCACAATTGTCTGATCGCGAGCCTCCTCCTACATGGCTGATGATTAGTGATCCATCCAATAATCATACTTTAGCTACAGTTTAGGAAACAGTATTTTGTCGCTCCTCAGGATCTCACACCGACTACTTATTCTCTTTCTTACAGATTCTACGCTGCGGAGATGGTGTGCGGCATCCAACACCTCCACGCCAAGGGGATCATCCACAGAGACCTGAAGCCCGAAAACATCTTGGTGGCTGAGACAGGGCACCTGAAGATCACCGATTTCGGTCTCGCCCTGGACAACATGCTTGGAGGTCGAACAGCTACTGACTATGCTGGGACCGAAGACTATATTGCTCCTGAGGTGAGAGGAATAGAATCTTCTTACCAGTTGTTGACATAAGTGTATTTATGTTCTTGGGTTGTGGATCATGGAGACAGTAGTCCGAGATGGAATAGAGGACTGCGGTCTCTACACAATGCTAGTCTAGAGCAGTGCACATATCCCATGTAATGCCTTTCTTTTAGGGCAGACGACTTATGTTATTAATGATGTAGAACTTATTTCCCAACTTACTAACTGTTGTCTGTTTATGGCAGATGGACGCCGGAGAGGAGTACAACGCCGCCGTAGACTGGTTTTCATTCGGAGTCATCATGAATCAAATGATCACCGGCGAGCGTAAGTATCATCACAAACTCTTTAATGAGTCCACCTCCGGAGCGAAGAACATCATAATGCAGGTAAGCATGTTACTAATTTTGTATGCTTTTATTGTCTTTACTAGTCAGATTCTTGTAATTGTAGTTAGTATTAAAAACTACATTTCTGATTTCAGCTCCTCAAGAAAAATCCAGCCAAGCGTCTAGGAGTCAATGGGAACATCCGTGGTCATCGGTTCTTCCAGCATGTAGAATGGGACTCTGTGGAAACCCTGAGGATGGCCCCACCGCACATCCCTGCCCCCACTAAGTCGGAATTCCATCAGCAATTCGACTTAGACACCATCGAAGCAGAAGAGGCCAAGCAATCCGAGCTGTCACCGGAAGACCAGGCCAAGTTCAGAGGGTTTTCATTCTCTAACATGAAGACCCTCTTAGACACCGGCTCTACAACCACCTGAGCAAGCGGCCCTCCTGAGCCCCTGCAACGCCATCACAAGGAAGGACGGCGAGGGACCCCTGAGGAGAGAGCCAGCAGTATCACCCAGCTGGCGGTAAGTACAGGCGCCACAACATCTGCGCCCCGTAGCCTCATTGACATGTGCTGTACCTAAAAACCTTTTTTTTCTTACCAGTAAATGGATTTCCCCGAACCAATGACAGCAGCAGCTGATGGTGCTGCCACGGGTACCAGGAAACACATTGGTGCGCGATGGCCGGCTATTAAGGGGTGGAAGGAGGCCGGATTTTTTTTTTTATCTTATGACATCTAAGCACATGTCTATGAATATTTCACATTTACTGGTAATTGCATTTCCTCACGCCCATAACAGTAATGTAATGAGCGATGGGGAAATGAGGTGAGTGTTGGCCGGCTATTAAGGGGTGGAGGAGGCCGGATTTTTTTTTTTTTTTTTACCCCTTGGTGACATCGACCATAAAAGTACAGGGGATGTGTGTGGGGTCTGTATGGAATGGACTTGGCTCCCAAGCTCACTCCATAAACTGAAGTGGCGCCACCTGTCTTTGACAATTCACACCTAGAAGCAACAGCTATGATCAGAAATAACTTCAATTATGGCTGTTGAGTATTTTAATGCAGCTGTCAATTCTTACAGTGGCATTTGAATAACCTAATCAGCATTTAAATGTTCCAAATGGCCTTCCCTGGGTTGTATAAGTGAATTAATGATCCCAAGTTCAAGCACCAATAGAGGCCTAAAAAAATAAGTGTAAAAAATTTTTGAAAAAAGTAAAAAAAAACCTTGTCCTATATTTCTAAAAAAAAAAAGAAAAGTAATTTGCATTGCAGCCTGCGTAAAAGTCCGTTTAAAATATTGAATTATTTATCCCAGATGATGAACACCATTATGAAAAAAATACATAACACCAGATTTGTATTTTTTCATTACCCTGGCTCCAAGAAAAAATATGAAATATAAAGCGATCAAAAAGTTACACAACCACTAGTCATCCTGCAGAAATTGAGTCCACACATCCGCTGCATCAACAGTAAAATGAAAAAGTGATGGTGCCTTAAAATAGCAACAGAAACTATTTTTTTTTATATATTTCAATTTTTAAAATTAGTATAACAAAAAAAAAATGTAGTTTGGAAATTGTGGTAAATGTGCTGACACACACAGAATAAAGTTTTTGTGTAATTTGTGCCAAAGTGTGCACACCAAAAGCATAATTGCATTTTTTTTCATTTCAGCCCACTTAGAAATCTGTAAAAGTTTTTCTGCATATTTTATGGTATATTAAATTGTACCAGTGAAAAACACAACTCACCCCACAAAAAAGCACTCAGACAGCTGATCCCATGAAAAAACATCTTGCTATTTAGACCCCAAACATTAGACCACAATTTAACAATTATATCAGAACAATGTGGTGCGCTTCTGATAAAATCTAGCGCCCCCTGCAGCTTTTCCCTTATGCCTCCTTCAATGTTATGCCATCCCATAGTGAGAACTTAAAGGGATTAGCCCAGCAGGCCTAAAGAGAGGTTAGTGTAGTGTAGGTCCCATCTACAAGAGGTCGCCTTGACGTGGCAGATGGGCTCACATGTTTTGATCAAAATGTGTGCTAAGAACCTCACATCTTCATATGTCAGTAAATATAACAAGAATGCCATTTAAATTCAGATATTCAGTGCTTGCAGTAGTGTTGCAGCCACTTGTATTTGCTTGTATCGTTGCAGCCATGATGTATGGTGCGCTAACACATATGGCCTATAAAAGGCTCTCGGAGGCTCCTTGTATGTAGTGAGTAAAGGAAATAAAAAAGAAGGGTGGAGCAAGACCCAGTGAGGGTGGTGGAATGTTTATGGAGTACAAAGAGCTTTCAATGATTGAGTATTTTGAATGGTGGAGGTGCTGCCAACCAGATGACGCTCCACCAGTGTGGGCGTGAGTGTAGCGAAAAAGGATGTGAAAAGAACTGGTATGGAGGCGCAACCCTCTAAGCTACTAGAAGATGTAGATCCAAGTCCAATGTGTGAAGGTGAAAGCACTTCTTTTTTATTATTTTTTCACAAATTAAAAACCAGCAATAGAATACGCATTTCGGGGAAGAACCCCTTCGTCAGTTCGGCTGGATAGGACAACAGGATGCCTGGGGGGGACACGACTCCAAAGATGTATTGGATGTGTCGGAGGTCCTGTGTGCAGGAAGGCAGGGGAGACGCAATCAAAGAGACTTGTCTCTGTTAAAAGCGTATGAGAAGGAATGCATTATTGGGATGCGAAATGGTCTTTTAGAGAAATTGCCCGCCACCTGGACCATTCTGACCAGACTGTTAGGAGATCTAGAGGTTCAGGTACAGCAAATGTGGATCAATATGCGGTAGACTACCATACAAAACCTGTATTCCTCCATGCCCGCCCGTATCTCATCTTGCAATCAGGCTAGAGGAGCCCAACAGGGACTAGAGCCTCCCCTCAAGGGGTCAGTTTTCTGCAATAAAAGCTCCTTTTGCTCTGATATTGTAATCCCTTATATCAACGTTACAATCACATAGAGAAAGTTTCATTTGATTCTGACAACTCCTTCTGGGAGGGGATCTTTTTTTACAATGTCCCTTAGAAAGATTCTTCCATCGCTGCAGCAGTGCTCCCCGGGACTAAAGGACCTTCCCTGAATTGAATTGGTCAATCAACAAGGGAAGGGATAGCGGGCATCAGCTGCATGTTCAAGGTAATGTTCAAGTCACACATCTGACTCCCGCTATCCCCTACTTTGCTGCTGAGCATGGCTGAAGTCCCTTTATCTGGTAAAATTCATAGCTAGCGGTTAGCGTGACATGACTGTGCCACGGACTGTGGCATGACTATATTAAGAGGTGAGCGACTAGTCTCTTGACATCACAGCCATGTCACAGGCTGCCAGAAAACCTCTGCTGGGCCACTTGTGGCCAACGTGCCATATGTTGTGCAGGCCTGGTTTAGACACTGACTGCCCAATCTATCTCCAATAGGGCCTATCCACAGGTGATGCAAGTCTGATTGGTGGGGGTCTCATCACTGAAGACCCCTTGTGGTCTCCAGAATAAGAGTCTGAAAGGTCTGCCTGTTTAAGCCCTCTTCTGTCACTCTGGGCTCACTGCCTGCCTTCACCCCTCCGCAGAGTGAGGAGTAGATTGAATAGAGCAGTGTCGCTGCATGTGTGGAGCTGCTCCATTGTTCTTTAATGCAGACCCCTGAGTGCTTGTACTAGCTATTTTCATCATCGCCATTGAAATAAATGGAGCTGCACTGTGCATGTGCAACCACTGCTAAGATGCCATCTCCACGTCTCTGTAGAGGGTATAGAGAGCCCACAGTTAGGAAAATGGGGACACAGGACCCCAATTCTTGGGAATGATAGACCCTCACTGATTAGAGCTTCATCACCTATCCTGTCGATAGCCAATATAAGCAAACCCTGGTATATCCTCATTAAAAAAAAGAGATGCAAACTCATTTTAGAAGAATTGGATCCAAAAAATTGTCAATTAAGATAATAAATCTAATACTTTGCCCATGACACCACTTGCCCCTCCTCCCCATATGTGCTTCTCTTCTATCTGTTGTCCCTCACATGGCTCTTCTCCTGCTGTGCCACCATTTGTCTCCCCATGTTTCAACTTGGCCCTCCTCCCCATGTCTCCTTTACCCGCGGTACTACTTCTCCCCCGTGCCCCATCTTGCCCTGTGAAACCATTTGTCCCCACCCATACAATCCCATGTACCACCACTTGCCCCACCTCCTGTGTCCAATGTCCCTCTTTCTCCCTGTGCCACTTTTCCCCTGTAGGTCCTTTTCCCCCTGTTCAACCACTTGTTCCCCAGCCCATGCCCCTCAAATCAGTCAGTCAGATAAACTTTTGTGACCAGGTCTCCCCGAAGCCTCAGTTCATTGTGGCCAAACTAATGAGCACTTTCCTCCTATTAAGAGGTTAAACAGATGGCCGTGCTTGTGGAGCTTTTTGCGGACGTGAAACGTGATGAAGCAAAATCATTGATTTCCATGGTTTCATTTTGTCTAGCGTAATTCTCATGAGATATTACTACACGCCAGAAAAGATACAACTTGTCCTATCTTTCAGGTTTATTTTTTCTCTCAGGCCCAATGGCCTGGAATTCGAACAGTTAAAAAAAGTCTTTCCGCTGGTTCATGTTCTAACACGCTCTGTAGCGGCGAGTGTTTTTGCGCATGCGCCCGTCTGTTTAAGCCCTGGAAGAAGCTTTCCCCAGATGGCAGCGGACAGATGGAACAGTTCACCAGGAGTCGGAGGGCTGCAAGCTGGGGGGGGCTGAAATAATCAGAAGTGTAAGGCCGCCTTCACACGGGCGGAAATCCCGCGGCGGGATTTCCGCCACTGAAAGCTTGCATAGGAGAGCATTACAATACGCACTCCTCTGCAGACGGCCGCGGTTTGGCCGCACAAAATCTCGCGCAGCAAACAAACCGCGGCATGTCCTATTTTTGTGCGGGGCTCGCAGAGCCTCGCACAGAAACCTCACTCACCCCGGCACATGAATGAACCGGGGCCGCCGGGCGCGGGCGTGTACGCGCTCGTCTCTGCAGACGCTCGGGTCGGGTCCTGCGGCGAGAATTCTCGCCGCCGGATCCGACCCGCTCGTCTGCAGGTGGCCTAAGGCTATGTGCAGACATCAAAGAGGAAATCTGCACCAAAACCTGCATGTGGATTTTAGTGTTTGTGTCCAACACATAATTCAGCCCTGGCATCGCAATGAATGAAATCTGGGGAAAATCCATCACGCTTTCACATTTGTTTTGAAAATCGGCTGCATGTCTGTTTTCTGCTGCAGATTTTCCCCACTGTGATTCATTTACATTGCACTATGCATTGTTGCAGAACTTTGGTACCAAACTACTGCAACAGTTCTGCAGTGTGTGAACTCAACCTAAAAAGCAGCAGTCAGTAAGTCCGGGACATGGAGATGCTGTTGGTGTTTCCCCCGAAAATAAGATCTACATTGAAAATAAGCCCTACCCTGATTTTGCAGGATTTTTGGGGAGGGTCTAAATATAAGCCCTACTCCCAAAATAAGCCTTAGCTGCATTACATTAAAAAAGGAATACCTACCTAGCAGGCTCGGTCCGGGTCAACCATCTGCTGTCTGGAGCTCCGCCGTGCGTTCTGCAGTCCTCGTTCTCCCACTGAAGATCACTTTCTGGTTACGGGATTCATGAAAAAAACATCTCATCTCCAGAAAGCAATGGTTGTGATTGGCTGAGCAGTGCAAGAAGAACCAATCACAGCCATCGCATTGTGGAGGCAGGATTTATTAATTGGCCAATCAATGTCATGGCTCAGCTCATTGAAGCTCCAAACAGCAGTGGGAGGGACCTGCACCAAATCTCCTAGGTACGTTTAATAAGACATCCTCTGAAAATAAAACCTAGAGCCTCTTTTGGGGCAAAAATTAATATGACAGGGTCTTATTTTCGTAGAAACACGATAATATGTTGCTAATAACCATGTCAGACGGTCGCACAGCTAGTCCATAGTTACTCTGGTCTGTGTGGTTGGAGAGTGCCGTAAGCTAGTGAGTAGAAGATGAGGACCTGCAGGTAGAGAGCAAGGGATGAACTAAAAAATCTAGCGATCAATAGGGGGTAAGTAATAGTTCCTGGTCTCTGGATAAATATGACGACTTCCCAATATCACACAATACAAGGCATCTTTTACACGGAGCAACTATTACTCAGCTCATCACTCCGAAAAAGTCTCTGAAGTCTATGAACAGCAGTTGTTTATTTACCTTTACATAGAGGGATGATTGTTCATTAGTCGTTCGCCAAAATATTGTTTGTAGGGGGATCTCCATTCAAATTTGTTCATAATTCGTTCCAGTGCGACTTTACACCAGATGACTTTTGATCAATCAGCGACTATTTTTTAGTTGAGCGGAAGCAAAATGACGAGTGAGCAAATTGTTCTGCATCATCTTTCTGCCATGTTTAAGCAGGACGACTATCCAGTCGCTGTGACCCATACTGATCACAAGAATGGAGGGCCAAGATACCTGTAGGAGAGCTGCTGCCCCTTATAGTGTAGACACATTTCTGCTCTCCTCTATTGGCAGTGTTGGGTATTGCAGCTCAGCCCTATCGCCATCATTGGCTCCTTCATTCTTATGACTGGTGGTGATCTCCACGGTCGGACCGGCACTGATCTCACATTGTGCTATTTTAGGGATACTTCAGTGATAGATGCCGATAAGAACATGGAGGAGATGATTCAGCATTATGAAGAGAATCGCGGGAAGATCCTTGCAGCTTGACAGAAGAACGGCGCCGTTACATTGTGCCTCATAATGCAAGAGGACATTTTAAAAAAGTAAAACGAAGAAGCGCGCCAATCCAAGAGCAGCCGCCATCTTTATGCAAGAGGAACTAAGTGGCTTCACTATATGGGAACAGATATGATATAAATCCAACTGCACCATTATGGGGGACCAAGAGCCGACTCACAAGGTGCTATCGGTGGACCAATGTTCCATCGCTTCCCATCAGTATCTGATGAGTCTAATAGAGGATATCATGTAAATAGTCATATTTATTCATCTCCGTTCACCTGTTATATTTCTTCCTTTTAGAGGGCCCATTTCCTTCTGTTCCTTACACTGATGTTACTGCTGTCGTTTCTTCATGTTGGTTTACTGAATGTGGTAAATAAACTGGAAGTATTGTAAAGTACATGAGAGTTTTGTTCCCGCTGCATTCCCATGATGATTGGCTCACAGCAGGTTTGAACGTGATTTTTAAAAGGTGAGAAGAGTAAAGCCCGACTAAGGGCGGACACCCACTAGCGGTTTTTTCTCTCTTGCGCTGCGAGAGTGAGAGAAAACACTCGCCTTGCAGCGCAAGAAAAACGCTGGGATATCGCTAGTGTTTTCCATGGGGCCAGCGGCAGCAGCACTAGCCCCATTGAAAACATAGGGAGAAGACCGCTGACTTTTGCCACAGCTGTCACAGCTGTGGCAGAAGTCCAGCATGCTATCCCATTGCTTTCAATGGGGTTGGCACTGCTGCCAGCACCATTGAAAGCAGTGGTTTGTAGCAAGCCCCGCAGCATGATTTTCGGGGAACGGCTTGAAATATAAGCCCTTCCCTGAAAATCATCATTAGCTGGTTAAAAAAAAAACAAAAAAAATTTATTCACCTCTCTGCCGCTCAGGCACGTCCTCCGGCTGGCTCCCCTGCACTGCTGTCCAGCACTTTCAGCAGGCGGGAATTTAAAAATCCCGGCCTCCTGAAAGGGCTGTGCTGATTGGCTGAGCACTCAGCCAATTACAGCCAGCACTTAGCTAATCATGAATGCAGGAGTACAGATGATTCCAAGATGGCGGTGAGAGATACAGTGGGTGGGCTTGATGAGTATGAGGGGGATGCAGTGGGTGGTTTCACAATTTGGCTGAGATGCCAGTGCTGTGTATTGTGTAAAATGGAGCCATAGGAGTCAGAAACTGCTGCAGACCAGAAGGCAAGGATACAAACAACCAACCCAACGAATGGAGGACCCCCCAGCATCGTGGAACAGGCTCAAATTTGTAAAAAAAAAAAAAAAGGATGTGAAGGTATTCAAAGCCATACATGTAATATGAGAAAGGCAAGATTAATACTTTATTGTAGCATCAGGAAAACCCCTTTAATTACAGTCTGAGGAACTGCAGAACAGGAGTATTAATATGGGTCACCTATAAACTGTAACTATGAATGGTGGCAGATA